>NW_023340095.1:20923266-20941302 GCF_004916995.1 Morone saxatilis | reverse complement strand
GAGAGAGAGAGAGAGAGATCTCTGCTAGAGAGAGGGTCTGATGCTAACAAATTCAAAAAGGTGGAATTCAATTATGGCTCCAGAACCCACAGCGAGCCAAATATATGTTCAGTGTGGTTTTGAATTATATAAAGAGGAAAAGTAAATCTGTGTGCCTGTGTGTTGACAGACAGTATTTCAGGTAATTCCTGTGTGCTTAATGCCATATTCTGCTGACTCATTAAGGCAGATGGCACCAGTCGAGGGCACACCAGGAGCAGATGTGACCTCGACACGTATCTGGAGATGATGCGCAGTCATCCGATTCAAAACCAGTCTGCTGCCTCTAACTCCTTGAAACACTGCCACAAGTGACAAAGGCAAGGAAACCCCAAACCAGTAAAAAGTAGACAAGGGACCCTCATTCAAGGAGACTTTATTTCAAGAAATTATTTTCAAAACGAGTTTTGTTGTTAGATGTCATGTAGTACGACCTTGCATAACTGTGTTAAGTAATTTGAGTGAAACCAATGCTGAAGAGAGATGACCTTGAGGCAACAATGCACTGGCTGGCTGCAGAGGGAATCTTCTCTGCCTTTGCACAGTTTTAAAGTCTCTCCTTATGCATACTGTACATGCCACATGACCATCATGGGCACTTGCCAAATATTAGTATTCACTTCTCACTTCTCTTTTTAATAATTTATCATGACATATGGGATCATTTTCTGTTTCCAGCTTCTCAAATATGAGGAATTGCAGCTTTTCTCTGTTTCATATAACTGTAAATTAGGGATGCACCGATTTTGAAAACCTGGGCCAATACAGATGTTTACAATACAAATTTGGCCCATCACTGATGCAGAGGTTTTTTTGTTATTTATCTGCCTTTTTGTGCCAGAGAGGCTACAAAGATAAGCATCTCTGCCTTGTTGTAGCTCAGTTTATTTCTCTTCACATCCAAGATGCAGAGCTGAACATGAGCCGCTCGCTGTCCATGGTGGTGCATGGAGCATATTGGTATTTGTGTGCAATTTGTGCCGGTGCTGAAAAGCAGAGGAGATTATTTCTCCAATATCCAAGTTGAAAAGTGCAAAACTGATGCAACACAAAAGATAAACACCGGCCACTGCCATCAGTGAATGTCATGTCATTTTCCTTTAGGCCAATGTCAGTCAACAAGGTGAATATCAGGTGAGTATCGGCCAATACCAATGTTCAGCCTATTAATCGGTGCATCCCTATTGTAAATTAAAAGACAAGCACTTTGAAGACATCACCTTGAATTCTGGGAAAATGTGTAGATCTTTCCACTATTTACGTTTTTCTATTATTAACCCACGTCTGATTTTACTTTTATATGCATCTACTCACAGACTGCTGCCAACTTAACTGTATTGTACAATACAATTACAATAAATAAATACTCATCTTACTCTCTTAAACGACTCAAACTCTAACTTTTTATACAAGACACATATAAAAAAATACAGTCAAAATGTTCACACACACTTTTACAATACAAATGTTTTAGTAATTGGCAGTAACACTGAACAGAGCTGTGAAGTGCTGGCATGAAATGCCACCAGGAATTGTTCATTGGTATTTTCTGAAAGAATGTGAATAGGCCACACACCTGAATATGGACCAGTACAACAATGGATGTGGGCTTTCAGACTCTTACTCATTTGGTCAAAAATATTCAGTAAAACTGACTCAGGGGGAAAAAAACTGCATGCCATTATGGTTCTGAACCCAGTTTTTGTGAAACAACCAATGAAACAGCAGTACTCTTCAATCACAGAACAAATGGATGCCCAGTGAAGTTAGAATGACTCACTACCTAATGTTCAGTACAGAAAGAACAAAGGCCATGAATGGCATTTCATCAGAGGCCCGTCCACCGGATGAGCACGACTGCTGCGCATTCATCTCTAAGGTAACATCAGTTGATGCGTCAGCACCAAAGCTCTCACGCTGCAGTGAGCAGGAAGTCTATGGCTGTGAAGTAAGAAGGTATGAGTGGACCGGCTGACGGCTGATGAGAAGTTATAAGGTGCTGACAAACAGATGTGGCGAGGAGATGAACTGCAACACTACAGTAGATGCCAAGAAAAACGTTTGTCCAATCATGTGTTGTTAAGATTAAGACACAATGTTCAGAGAAGACAGGGAAATGATGGCAGAGAACAAAAGTAGAAGAGTCTGCACTCACTAAACTGGCCCATATTAACCATGTTTGTTCTGATGAAAAACATCTTCTGCATTTTTCTCTCAAATAAAAAGTACAACTTCTGACTCCTTTGGCTCCAAGAGGTTCATCACCTACAGTGTAGCGTTGTATGCCTTGGGTTCATACAGCATCGTATGTTTGTCAGCACTTAAGTTTACATGCTGTTTGATTCACTTAATGAACAAACAAAACTTGTTCTTTGTTCAGGATTATTTGTTTATTACTTTTCCATCTTTTGTGACATTATTTGCAGGGTATATGGGGCTCCCATGACAGCAGTAAAAACATACATCCCTATTACCAACAACCATTATTTTAATCACAAATAATGGAATTTTCAATGTAATTAGTATCATTTCTTTCTGTATTGAACAACTTGCTTTCCTAATTAACAACTTGCACTAGTGGTGTGTTACACAGGATAGGGTACTGTGCTCCTGGAATGATAACACCTACTTTCATATGATACCAAAAAGGGCAGATTTGCGATCTCTCTTACAGTAATTGGTCTGAGTTGAAACCTTGTTGCAACATCACAGGGGAGTTTCAGGTTGTTGCAATCTACTTGATACAATTGTTGCAAGTAGTGGACTGCTATGTGTGTGTATGTGTGTGTGTATGTGTGTGTGTGTATGTGTGAGAAAGTGTTGGACTAGGTAATGAGCGGTCTCCCTCTCTCTCTCACATGGAAAGCATACCTGTTAGACTATTATTAATTTATCTCTGCCCCTAACATTGCTTATTTTAGAGACCCCATTCAAAGCTCAGATTATTACTCGAACCCTGATTATTCAGGTGATGAACCAAACTAAAAATAATTAACCCAACAACGTGGTTGAGTGAGGTGCACCTTTAAAAATTGAGGAATCATCAACATTTTTAAAAAGTTGGAGCCAAAACTTTGCATTAGGCCAAGTCAACAGAGTCCTTTTCGTAAAGGATTAATAATGGATTCATCATGCAAAGAGGATGAAGCACTGCATGCCATTTAATTATTACTCTTCCAAAACACAAATCCTAATCCATGCTGTGCTTGTTTGTGCTCTGCTATTCCCATTGATCCAGACAAGACCATGTTTCATTCTTAACATGTTATAGGTCTGTTCTAATTTTCCAGAAGAATGGGAGCAGGGCAGCACAGTCCTGTACTCCCTTCCTGTATGAGATCATCCATCCCTCTGGCGGATCCCTGTTGGCCAACACACAGGTCCCTGTCATCTGTTCAAAGTGTGTCATTCTGGCCTTGGTGGCCCTCTTCCTTGGCAGGGCTGACCGTTCTCACGCTGCGATATGCGCTCTACTCTCTCTCCCCCTCTGTCCACCATGAGCTCGCAGCTGGGGCTTCGATTTGGAACCGGCCCATTTGAGATGGTGGAGAAATATGCCAAATAGCACAATGCTTCGCTACAGAGCCTGGCACTGGATCCATGTGTCCTGCAGTGATGAACCCAGCTCGCTCTAGCTCCCCTGGCAGGAATCTGGCACACTATAAATCTCTGCTTAGCATTAGCGCGCTCTCTAGCATTCTGGAGTTGTTGGAGAAGGAAGAAGGAGATGATACCCTACTCTCCCAGACAAAAAAGGTAACAGAGTCAAAAAGTAAACGGCAAAAAAGGACATGTATCATGGAGAGTCTTTGAAGAGAAACGTGGACAGCAACAGTTCTGGCAATCCCTTCAGACATTTTTGAGCTTAGTTTCTCTTCCTTTCCGTCCGCCTGGTCTTCGATCCCGGATAAGCTTGAGAGAGATTGTGAATGCTACAATGAGCACTAGGTATCAAAGGGGAGTTACTGCCTTCCTCACGGTTTCCTGTTTTATGATACTTTCTTTCCTCTCTGGTGAAGAAGACGGCTCATGCAGTTGATGGGTTGACAGGTACAAAAAAATGAAATAAAGTAAGTGGAACTGAGCACCAGGAAGGGCAGAAAGAACAACAAGGCAAAGTCAGATCACTGGGGAGCTAAGCTAGCTGTGCTTAGAGAAAACAATCCTTGCTGGTGTCTGGGGATTAGATAGCATTCAGTTAATGTAAACACTTCCACAGTGTGGGCTGGAGATGGATGTGCTCCAGAGAGGCAGATGACATATGTACAGTTCTGCCTTTATGGGGAAAGAGAGTACACAGTATGAAAATAATAATAATAAACGAGTATTTGTATAGTATAGTATGAGTATGGGCTGCGACTAATGATTATTGTTTTAATTTCACTGAATGTATGTTGGTTGTTATTTTTTTTGTCAATAATATGTTAAAAAAAAAAACAGGGAAAATATGCATCAGAATTTCTGAGAGCTAAAGGTTATCTTCTAATAGCTTGTTTTGTCCAGGCAAACGTCCCCCAAATATTTAATTTACAATGATATATAAATATAAAACAGGAAAAAATAAACCTCAATACAATTTTGGTACTGACCAAATGGTGTCTATAGCACCAAGTGTCGATAACTGGGTCAAACACGACTGCTATTAATTCATATTTTCATTATCTATTAACTGATATAAAATGTCAGACAGTTTCAAATTGCTTGTTTCATCAATATTATAGTATATTAAATAGAATATATGGTTGATTTAAGCTGGAACTAGAGAAAGTGTGGCTGGGACTTAAATGATTGATAGATTATCAATAGCTGTCTGTCAAATAAATGGTTTCCGCTCATGTGTCAAGTACCTAAAGTTGGCAATAAGTCTGGTCAAATCCATAGTCTTAGAATGTGTTTATTTAGGCTGTGTTACACTACAGCTTCTTGTGTGTGTGTGTTTCTACTTTTAAATGAAGAAAGCATGTTTACACTTCTTAAAGCAAGGTATCGAAAAAAAAATAAACATTGTTCTGATGCTGGTACAACAATGGTATTGTATTGGCACTGCTTTAAAAATCTTGAAATGGTACACCAGCCCTGAAATCTACAGACAGATTGACTGACAAATTATTTCAATACTACATACATGACTGAAACCATTTGTCAATTACAACACAGGATTAAGTACGTGCCCTCATTATTATTGATTTACTATTTTAGGATAAAATGTACACAATGAAAACCCAGAAAATGGAGAACTAAAACAGTATAAAGAGATGTAACACATTAGACCAAAAGCCTTAATAGCTCCAATAAGTGAGTCGCCTTCTGTCAAATTGTGCCTGTACAATAGAACCAGTGGAACAAGGCCCTTTATACACCGGTGGTAAAACCATAAATTGTGCAGATGGATGGCAGCAGGGACATTCTTGAGAGGACAAAATTGCTCTGCCTTTATAACTGCTGTCAGAAAATTCCTTGGACAAAAGAGGCCGTAATGTCAGAAGAGACAGGGAGTCAATGGATGTGATCGAGGGAAAAGAAGTCCTACAATGTGTTTTTTAAAAATCTCCCCATTACTTACCCACAGTTGACCCAGGCAATAGTCCCTTGGCCCTTTACTGTCTGGGCCACATCTGATAGCAGTTTCAGGTGGGAGTCCCCTGATGTAGCTACAGACACAGAGAATGAACCATGGTCAGACTTGTTACCAACACCGTTCAATAGCTCAGGATAACCCAGAGCCTAAAGACACAGAGGACACTGTCATGTTAAACACCGCGGAGAGGAATTGAGTTACTGTGGAGCTCGGTGTCTTACTAAAGTACCAAGTGCTGAAGAAAGAGATCACTGAGTTTGGGATGGAGGGGTGATGGAAGAGGGTTTTCAAATACCTTTCACTGGATGGGTTCAGGGAGCGGGTTTAGGTTACATCAGCTTTCAACATCTTACAATAGTGTGACTAAGCAGGGGATGGGAGGATTATATGGTGACACAAAGACTCTGCTGAAGCAGACCAACTTTTCAGCAAAATGGGGGAAGCACAGCAGGTATGTTTTGGTGAACTACAGTTTGTACCTGCTGCATGCTGTTTACTACCATAGTCTAAGCCATGATGAACATCAAGTGTGAGCCCATTCAAGGACGACATGGAGAGTTCGTGACCACTAGAGACTTTCACAATCTACAGTGTCAGAGAGGAAATATGGCTGAACTGCGAGGTTTGTTTTCTGTGTTAGGAGAGAGGACAAACTAGTGTGTAATAAACTGTACCAGCTACAACAATACACACTGTAATATTACTGATCTTCATCAGATATGGCAACCAAAGTAGATTCCTGCGAGTAAAGTAAACGAACTGTAATATTCTAGTCCTTGTGTAACACAATATATCATTTTTATACTCCCCCAGAAACCAAATGTGTTTTATTCACTGCATAAGGAGAACGATTCTTCTCAACGCTCCAGGCCAAGGCTATATTTAGATTAAGGGGCACTGCCATGACTCCCCAGGGTCCCGCCTCGCACCAGGTTGGTAACAAAAACATCTGACAATTTATTGTCAGTTTATTACCATGTATGGAGCGGGAGGCTAGCAGATATTGGCTGGTAGATTGTCTAATACGCTCATTGTTGAAGTTTGATGGGCTCTAACCAGGGATGTGGCTGACTGCAGGGGGCCAGGGGCTGGTGAGGATGAGTAAGGAACAGGGAAAGACTGTCTTCACTCAACAAGGGGACCAAATGTGATGTGGTTAGAAGTGATACAGTAATTGGTTAGTAAAAAGGACATTAAACCTGCATGAGGAGGGGATCCTTTGGTGTCTTTACAGAGTCTGTGTGACACTGCTGCCAGTGATCAATCACTGCTCAAGACATATCCAACCCTTCTGCAGGCTCATATGGGCCATGAATTATGAAACAAATAAATCTGTGGCTATGGGGCTCTGAGAGTCCTCTGATGCTTATTGAGGAGTAGGGGGGTCTTTTGAATGGAAAAATTAGTAATATCAAGCAGCTCATTCTACAAGCCTGTAGAGTGCGCCTTCCTCCCCTTCACAGAAACATGCTAATGAAAACAGAATTAAAATCTTCTGGGGTGCATTAGGGCTTCCCTAATGGTTGGAAGAAAGCACTGCTTTATAACTCTCTTTGACTGCATACAGTGTTTTATTTTATATTTAATTTATTTTTACACTCTAATTCTATAAGTATTTCCAAGTTCATTACTGAGATAGACCACCGTGATCATCCCTTTGAAGTAGGATAAGGGCTAAAGCTGCACAAAACATTCATTCTAAACATATCTTTAGATACTGCATTAAAATGTTTATTACTAAATGACATTGGATTTGGCTGAAGTGCCACTGTACGATGGCGCTTGCTTATTACAGAGGATGACCAAAGGAATATGAATTCATTTGGTACTTTAATGGTGCACAATTACAGAATAGTCAATAATTAAAGCTAAAATGTTGACATACCAATGAAGACATTACTGCACAAACGCATGGCTCTAAAGTTTTCTTACACAAGGTGCCCATAGTGTTTATGTGCACACTGTCAGAACTGTTGGGATACTCGTGCCTGTACTCACAAATTAAGCAAATCTTACATCTGTAACTTGATATAGTTTCAGTTCTCTAAGTTAGGATGTTGGAGCAATACAATGTGTGATGCAACAATCAAAAGGTTCCAGATTTAGGTCTTTTGTGCATCCTCTTTTGTTGTCACACATTTATTAAATATATTTTTTAAATACCTTAGCCGATAACTGACTAACTTTAACACTAACCTTCTCTGACTATAATGAAATGATTTATGTAATTATGCACTTGTACAAGTACTAATGATATCAGCACTAAAAGCATACCTAGCTCTTCATGAGATTAAAGTATGTAGTAGTATACAATTCTAAGAATAAAATACCATCAAATGTTTAGTTAAAAGGTATATTTTTCCTTGCACATTGTGTGTCTATGAAATATCTATATCAGATTTTTAAAAATTGGGTTTTTCAGTGCTCCACAATGATCTCTACAGTGACAAGCTGACTGAGATAATACAAGCATTATCCATAAGCCGTTACTATGATTGCCTGGCAGGACTGCTGTGAACAATGGATACTTAACCAGAAACTTTTGCTGCTACATCTGAGACCAAGATACATCTCTGACAGCAACAACATCCTCCCCTTTCACCAGGTGTATATTCTGGTAAAATCTACAACCTGATTTAAAAAATATCCATTATGAGGGGTGTGTTCTCTAACCTGTCTTGGTGTAAAGCACCAGAACGTTGGTTCTCGTCCTGAGCAGCTTCTTGAAGTCTTTGTGGTCGCTGACCTTCTCTATGAGTGGGGAAACCTTCACTGCCTCCAGCACCGGCAGCAGCCATACCTGGTGAAACACACAAATACACAACTGTTACCAACCCATTTACCCCCCAAAATACTACTACTAGTTAATACTACTTTGTATTTAACTTTATATGTATATATATTTTCATTTTTAATTGTAATTTCTGTGTGCACAACATTCCTAATGTTTGAACAATTGCGATATAGATATGCTGATTTTTTGTATTTTAAATTTGGCCTGTTGAAAATCCTTATACGTCATTGACCCATATATTCATCCACAATCCCCACAGGATGATTTATAATGTTTTTGGTGACCCTCCCTTTGACCTTTCTTATATCACCTCCACTTTCACACAAGAAATATAAAGATTTAATGTACATACTGCAATGAATTTAACTAAGAGATTCATGCTCCCCAGACTGTAAATTATATACAGTTTTATTTACACAATTTTAGCTGTAAATTCTGTTAAAGCTCTAATAGTGACAAAATTGTCAATATGCTGTTTATTATCCCAACAATTTCATAGTGTTTGTCGTAATGAACCCATAGGGCCCACTGCAAATGTTTGACTCGTTACAAAATTAATGAGGCAAGCTATGTGGCAAATAAATACATCAGTATCGGTTTGATATAAGTGAAATGAGTTTGATGCAGAGAGGCAGAGCAACAATCTTATAACACTGCAGCAGTCTAAGGCACTCTGAATCAGAATGTTAATGTGGCAGCAGGGGCAGAGGCCTTTGGTTGCGTGTCTCATCTCCTTGCTCTGACTCATAATTGCCATAAACGAAATCAACAGTTTTAACTTGATATTTACACTGAACCTGAAAGCTATAGGAGAGCTACAAAGCAGCATTTATATAATTACTTTCTTTTCAACTGTTATGGCACAAGCAAAACAGGATGCTTCCAATATCAAACTGTACTAAAGGTGGCTTCAAAGTAAGCAACAGGTGGGTACATCTGCATCATTAGTCGGAATGGCTCCTCCCACTTTACCAACACTGGTAGTTGGACTAATGGTGTGAAAAACACAAAATATGGGAAACAAAGCCCATATTGAGAGGCTTGCACTTTAATCAAAGACAACAACAACAACAAAAAAAGTAAACAAGACTGATTACACTCAAGCCATATGAAGTTAATTCCATGCATGCTAATCGTCTCTGTGCTATCACAATTCATTAAAAAGCCCTTCCTTTCTGCCTACAGAGAACTAAATTAGACACCAAACGTCGTCTGCTCACTCAGCGGATCCTGCCTGATGAGTGATATCACCTGGAATGAAAACAAGCACCTGTCAGGCTCATTTTCTAATTTGCTCCTCTAAAGGTGAGTCAGATGGGAATCTTAAGACACACACTAAAATTAACACAGAGAAGCCAAGGGGCTTTGAAAAGCAGGCAACGTAAGTGCCCAATTACGTATATGTACTATATATTTGAGGGGAATGATTAGTCTTTCTAAGCATTATTTGTGTTGATCTGTTTTTATTTTGTCACTTGAAGTCAGGACATGAGTCCGATTAGGTTGACATGACGACAAGAAAAGGTTGTGTCAGTATTAATTTAGGGACCATGTGAACCACATTGTGAAGGGTGGGCTATTAGAGGCTGGCTAGATGACACTTGTCTGTATAGGTGGCGTTAAGTGGAGAGTGAGAAGCCGGGGGCAAGATTAGGAAGAGATGGGGAGGGATGGCAGGCTCTCTTAGATAGACGGGTGATACTTGATGGCTCACTCTCTCCCTAAATATTGAAATATTTACTACAATTGTCCTTCTAGCATAGGGATGGAGAACCAATACTTCAGTACCAATCGATGGCAAAGTTCTGAAAATGTGACTGTACCTGTTGTTCTACAGTACTGTGAGTACTGCAGGTACCGGGGAATCAATTCTTCCAGACGTGACGGAGAACCTCCTGTACAGTCCTGTTGCACCGCTCCACAGAGAAGCGCAGATACAGTGTTTATTTTACCAGCACGGACCAGATAAAGCAACAGTGAACAGCAGTGAACACATCAGCTGGTGCCGATGTCATTGGTTACCACACTGTTGTTGATCGATTTGATTGGCTCATTAACGAGACTCATCCACACACGCCTCTCCTGCTGTTGTTAAAACAGAATCACGGGTCAAAACATCTCAAACGCAAGTTGTGTTTTCTGGCTGACTTTCTAAAAGTTAGTGCTGAAGAAAGTGAACAGAGAGAGAGAGAGAGAGAGAGAGGGGCGGGGCACCGGTACCTGTGTGTGTGTATGTGAGGAGAGAGACACAGACCACAGTAGGTGTGTGTGGAGTACTGAATGGAAAAGCAAGGGGAGCAGATTAAAGTAGTTTGTAAGTTAAATAGATGTATTGCTTTGTTTTTGTTTTTGACCGTGGTATTGAATTGGTATAGAGAACTGTGAAATTCCACTGGTACTAGTATCCACTACTACATTTCTGATATGGTGTCATACCTAGGCAGGGCAGTCTAGAGACTATCACACATTATGTGAGTCCTTGCAGGGAAGCAGAGCGGTGCACTGCAGAACAATGTATTTTAGCCACTGTATTTACAATGTGTTCATTGCTTTAACTTATTGTCGCACACCCTTTTGCTTTTGGCACCATCAGTAGAACTTGTCTTCCTATACACAAGCCCTACTGTATACTGTGCACTGTATTACGCAGCAGAGTCTGAGTCACAGCAGCACAGCCTGGAAAAAACACAAGCACACACCATCTTTGAAATCTTTAGGAATGTGATGTTTGATTTCTGTCTGATCTTGCACCTTTCTCACCCAAACAGTTACCGGTGGGTAGTGCTTGGTGCAGCTGGGTGGAAGTTCCATGGTTAGTGCCAAAGAAGTGATTGAAATAACTAATAATAATAACTCAGCTGTTTTTGTTTCAGTACCTTATATGAAAGATGACACAATTACATGCATTTACACTCTAAACATGAGCTTATTCCTGGCTAGATAGATAAGCACAGTCAGTTTCTCTGAGGATGTTTAAAAGGGATTCTTTAATGAAGGATACAGTTACAAGCTGTTTGATACTCCACAGACAGATTTTTTTCTTGATTAAGCTTTGTGGCCAACAAAGGGATTGGAGAATGTGAGTTCCAGAAAGGTCACATTTAGTCTTTATGTTAATAGAGATAGCTTCATCAAGGGATTAGTTTAACATGGAGAAAGAACTGCTTGCAAAACAGCTGACTTATCTTTGTAAGATTCTGATTTTGCACAAATCACGCAGCTAGAGATAAATAGGGACAGGGTTCTACTGTCAGTCTCTTCAAAGTATTGCTAGTGTTATGACCCATCAACTGTGGCTTGCCAACAGTATCAGATTGTGAGCTGACAACCAGTCAGCTCTGAGTCTGCAAACAAGTGCAGGTAATTACGCAGTCACATGAAAGAGGCACATTTCTAAGCAATACCTGTGGCATGAAATGTTCCGAATAATACCTCCACCTACAGTCAAGACAGCCGGGTACGACACCGATGCTGTCGCCAAGCCAACACTGCTGATGGCTGTGATCCGATGGGACTCTTCCACCGACTGAAGCATGTGTCATCTTTCAGTGACAGATGTACAATAATAGAAATAACTAGCCCGAGCTGACAGTTTCCCCACAATGCATCACAAGTGACAGGCCCATTCAGAAACTGCATAACTGCACTGCTCACAATTTAACTTGGAGTTTTATTACAAGGAAGCTCATGCAGTTAAAATAGACACCGTGAATGCAGCAGATCAGTGTTAGGTAGAGTGTATTTGGAAGATATGAAAACTAAGAAAAGAGTTGTGATGAGATTCTAATTTATTTTTACGTTCTCTGAATCTGTTAAGTGTTGGTGCTCCCTTCCTTTCTGCGGCTGCTCGTCTTCTACAATAAATGGCAATTTTTCAACTAGAACTGCAAATAATATATGCAAGCAAGTGATGATAGTGCAGAGCAGGACTCCATTTTTATCAGATCAGAGCAGCCTTAATCAAAACACTTCTCTAGTTATCTCTCAGCTCAGTTCACATGCAATTCCTCACATGGACTTCTTTAGCAGTTAGAAACGGGATTCATCTTTTGAAAATGTTTTTTTTTTTTTTTTGCTTTGTGTTTAAGTTATGAAATGCAAAACTAACCAACCCTTTTAAGTACATTTTTGTCACTGATGAATATGTGTTCAAGACCCCACATTCAATGCTATTTATAGGTTGCAGCTCTGGGTCCTCATTGTATATTTTGTTCTACTTGAAGCTCTCATAATTCATGAAAACCTGCACAATGGATCAAAATGGAGTGGAGGGTGCACAACGGACTCAGTGTAAGAAAAAAAAAGAAGAGCATATTCCTGGATTCAGTCTTTCATTTAGTGATGGTAATGAAGGTCTGTTTCTATGGATTCGAGGACAAGTTCATTGTGCCCCCCCAAACTGACTTCCACAGTACAATCTGGGATGATGGCGTCTGAGTGAAATGCATATGTGCATCTTAATGTATAACAACGAGGGCATGATGATCTGTTTTTTCATTGAATTTCTAATAACTGACCCTCATTACCACCACTAAGTGGGATGCTAAATCCATGAATATGTGCACGGCTTCTTGGACTGAATGCATCAGGCACTCTCCGGTCTACTGTGGTCCATTATAAAGACCTGATGGTTAAACCAGGTGAATTACGACCTACATTTAATGGAACACAAGATGCAGCTTCAACCAGTAGGCAGCACAATTTGAAATTAATATTTTACACTGAGTTGCAACTAATGATTATTTTCTATTGATCAGTGCATTGATTATGTTTTCATTGTACTGTTGCCACACAGTCAAAAATAATAATAATATAATAATATTATATAATAATAAACTGGCCAGTGAAAGTTACCAGGCTAAAAGTCAGGTCCTTAAATTGTCTGATTAACAGTAAAAAAATAAATGTTGGGGCTCATGACATCATTATCATATAACCATTAATCACTGATCTACTTACAGACTTTTTGCAGAGTCACAACATACCTTAGCTAGGCAGGTGAGAAAGGTATATGACTGCAGAGGTTCCAGCGGGGTAGGAACCGTGCTGATGGGACATTTTAAGCCTTAGTACTGGCAAAAAAATGATTTCATAGATGTCTGAAAAGTTCCCGTCACGTGATAAAAACAGAAAATGATTGTAAGATAAGGTGGGTAATATACTATTTTTTTATTGTCAAAAAAATCCCATGAAAAGACTAAAACAAAGAATAATAATGCAAGCCGTTTGATCTAATTTTCTGTTCATTGAACAACACTGTATCAATTCCCCAACTGTATTGCTTGATATATTTTAATATCATTCCAATCAAAAGTAATGGCAAACACTGTCTCAATCTTGGGCAGTAATCTTCAAATAACTGGAACAGAATTCCCACTATAAATACATGTGAGTATTGTTCAGTTAGATTTAGTGTAGTGTGTTATTGAGTTTTAGCTTTGCAGAGACCTGTTGACTTGAGGACAACATCTTTGCTTCACTGACCTCTGCCCCCCCCACCCCAATCTCAGCTGGCAGGTGACAGATAGAGAGAAACCTCTCCAATGACTACCAATTACTGAGCCGTGTACAACAACTGCTCCGGCGTCTTCCTTCACTCTGCCGTCACTGCGAGAGGCACTGTAATGGTGCTGGGTTCGTACACTGTCTTTCCCCATTATACTACCTCCTCAATACACACTACATGGGGACAGCGTCATCGCTACAAAGCAGATCAATGGGGATGAGACAGAAGGAGAGCAGCATGATTTGGTGTTAACGCACAAACAAATTTTTCACGCATAGAGAGAAAACAAGCACCTCAGTATACCAGTTGTTCTATTCTTCAAGCTGGTGATTTGGTTCGAGAGCAATAATTACTTTTCTTTATCTATCTTCTATCTTTTGGCAACCACAATGTGACTCAGTAACAATTAGCCAAAATTATATATTCATTGAACAACAATAATGTGAAAATATCCTTATTCGCCAACAAAGTAAAGAACAGCATAATTATGTTGTCAAAAAGGAGACAAAAAGTAATCTTTGTATTGTTTCACCACACGTAATGATATGGCACCACGCTCTGAAGACACGATACAATTCAACAGCACCCCAATCTACAGCTTTTTAAAATGACCACACAGTTGCATCAACCTCTGCAAAACAGTTTAAAACAAACACTCAACATTATTGGATTTATTGCAGGGCCATTGCGTTCGATTGCATTACTTTTAGCTATGCATACCTGCTAAACTGGTACAGATATAAGCCAATATCATATCACATATCAGCCTTCCAATATATTGATCAGACAACCTTAAAGGCTAGAGTTAACTGCTCCAAACCCTGGCTCTGTTCAAATACCACAAAAGCCGCCCGCTCTCTGGTCGCAGTCACAATAATACAACAGCTTACATGTCAACTGGCACTGGCAATAAATCCATTCTCATAAATGTAATCTACCTGAAATCCTTTCATCATTAATCATACCCCGGCCATGCACGTGATAACTGCATGCTCAACTCAATGCAGGACGATCTCAGACTCAATACTCAGAGAAAGCCCATTAGCGCTCAACGCATCAACCTTCCTTATCTGCCATAAAGGAACGTCCCATCACGCTGCTGTAAAGAATGTGGCGCTTACCAAGCAGCAGGTGCCCAGCCCCTGCCTGCAAGCCCACACCCTCCATCTGCTGTGACAAACCTGCTTAATAAACGGCATCCAGTTCTAGGGGCAGTACCGAATCAGCACAAATCCCACCAGCGTTTGTCAAGCACTTGCCTTGACCTTTGTCTAACTAATGAGGCAGTCAGGTGTGTGTTGGTGTGTGTGGACTGGCTGATTGTAAAGGAAGCTATGCTAACACACACACAGAGCTCTGATTTAGAGGCTTCTTAGCTCTCACATGAGCAGAGGAGCAATCAATTAGCAGCTTTAACAACTATCACGTTCCAGCTATCAGCGATGGACGTCAGTGGAGAGGCTGGGCCTGCTAACAGGGTACCCAGCCTCTGTTGTGGGATAACAGTGGTTATGAGATAAGAGGAAAAATGAACGCCTTCACAAAGCAGACAAAGCAAGCAATTTCAAGATAGGATATTATGATTGGCACTTTTCACTGTTTCTAAACATTTTATAAACCAATGGTTTTGTGTTGGTCATTGTAGCTATGAGTACTCATTATGCATCAGTATGCACATTATCAACTATCAACTACATACATACACTACTTTTTTTAAATCAGGAATGCCAATTGTATGCAGTTGATCAATTATGGGGGGACTGAACACTTGATCATGGATGTCAAACACAAGTGCATTTGTTGTTTTATTGTGCGGGACATTTGGATGGATGACTTCTTGTGTTTCTGTGTACAGTTTGACGGTAATCCTGAGTGATGAGACTGGCCTAGTTTAGATCAATTACTGAATTTCTGATGGCTCAGCAGCTCACAGGTAAAAATCAGTATTTGATACTTTGTATGTGTTAACAAGTTTGAGTTTTCTGCCTGTGGTTGTGGATAGATGTACTCTAAGAAGCATGTGGAGCTGTTGTTTGACGCAACTAATTTCTTTAATATTGATTGACTGACAGTTAATCACTGATGACTGACACAAGCAGATTTATATGTAAATCAGACTAGCCAATTGTCTTTTGAAAAGTATCTCATGTCCTTTGAGGACTGCTATTATTTATCATGTTTAGTAAAGTTTGGCTAACATACTCTCACCACTAATAGAGCTGAAAAGATTAACTGATACATTGATCAGATTATTATCAGAAAATAATCATTTATCAAAAAAAAAAGCAAATATTCTCTAGTTATCATCTATTTTATGTCAAATTGATAATCGTTTTGGACTGTTGGTCGGACAAAATTCGACGATGTCTTGAAACACGCTTTAAAACGTTCAATCATTCCTTTTTGCTTTGAATAATTATTAAAAGAAAAAATCAACACATGAATCAATAATTAAAATAAGATGCATCCATTAACACTACCATACCTACAAACTGCAAACTGACATGAAAAAGGCATTCAGCGTGTAAGTAGAAAACACATTAATTACATTTACCAAAAACCAAACTCTTTCATATAAACAGCCTCCAGGAACTCAATGTCTTCTTTTTTTTCTTATTCACTAAAGAAGCAGTCACTGGTGAACCTTTGTTTAACGGTGATTATGACTGCATGTGCACAGTGACTGAAATACCTGCTGAGGACCAAATGCCAGTAAAATCTGTTTTGGGGGGGGGGGGGGGGGGGGGGGCAAATCAATAAGGACCACTCCCCCTGTGGCTGATAACACTGCTATTCTGTGAATTCGTGCACAAAATGTGCTCGCAAAACATGCAGGGTCACACACACGACACACACCCACACACACAGCCACACACACAGCACACACGACACCCGATTCTTCTGGTCTGTAAAACAGACCATGATATCATTGATAGGGGTTGAGACAAACATTTGAGTATTACCAGCCATGGCAAGTGGAACCAAGAGCTAGGCGTAGTTCTTTCCTTTCCTTTCGTTTGTGTGTGTGTGTGTGTGTGTGTGTGTGTGTGTTTTGTTGTGGAGGGTTGTAAAGGGACCTCTGGATTAAATTGTTTGACAGGCATACCTCTAGCACCCAGCAGCCTACCCTCTAACAAAGTGTGCAGTTGGTGTAATCCCCTCCCTACCCAATCCCCACACACACGCCACCAATGGCACCTGCTCTTAAGGACAACGTAGGTGCCTTAGTGGTGAGTGACAATGGACACAATTTGCTCACAGTATTATAGGCAATATTGATATGCCAGCTGGAGGCTGCAGCTAATATTATTGCCATCGTCGAATAATCTGTAGTTTTTCATTTTTTCTATAAAGAACAACTGGTCTTAAATGTTGATAAACTCAGAGGTACATCCTAGAGGTCCAAGTGACATCTTAGAATGTAGCTTGCTTTGTCTGCTTTGTGTTGTGTGTTCACTTTTACCAATGGAAGAAAACAGCAATCCGAGTAAGCGGGGGGGGTTGGGGCAGGGGGGCGGCGGGGGACGCGGGGGCCGGGCGTGGGCGCTCCGGGGCCGGTGTGTCGGCCGGCGGCCGCGGGTGCGCGGGCCGGGGGGCGGGGGGGTGTGTGCGTGCCGGGGGGGGGCGGCGAGACCTAGTAGTTTTTTTGGCGCTGTAGAAAATTACCTGAAAGAATGGTGTGCGGTTGTTGTGTCGACAGTCTAACCTAGGAGGCTGCAAGTGGGATTTACTTGAATCATTAGTTGCTCGTATTAACTATTAAATTTATGTATGGAACTGTCTAGGTAAGTTGAATTTTTTGGGAATTTTTTAAGAAATAAGTGATAAATTCTCTATTTTTCAAGACTTCCGTCAGTAAAGTCGAGTATTTTTTCTGTTCTTTAAGTGTGTAGATATCTTTGGTATTGCGGACAAAACAACATTTTACTGACAGCTAATGCAATTCAAGTACCCAAATCGATGATCGACAGATGAATTCAGATAATGAAATGAATTAGGACTACAAAATACAATCAAGTCAATATATGAGTTTTAAATGAGACAGTGTCACAATGCGTGACTTGAGTATTCAGTTTTCTCATCTACAGACTGAATTCATTGTTCATCATGTTGCAGGGT
>NW_023340095.1:20918717-20923166 GCF_004916995.1 Morone saxatilis | reverse complement strand
ACACACACACACACACACCGATTCTTCTGGTCTGAAAACAGAAATGATATCATTGATAGGGAGACAACATTTTGAGTTTACCAGCCATGGGCAAGTGAACCAAGTAGGCTAGTTCCTTCCTTCCTTCGTGTGTGTGTGTGTGTGAGGGTGTAAAGGGACCTTGGATTAAATTGTTTTGACAGGCAGACCTCTAGCACCCAGACAGCTACCCTCTAACAAAGTGGTGCAGTGGTGTATCCCCTCCCTTACCCAATCCCCACACACACGCCACCAATGCACCTGCTCTTAGACAACGTAGGTGCCTAGTGGTGAGTGACAAGGACACAATTTGTCACAGTATTATAGCAATATTGATATGCCATGCTGAGGGCTGCAGCTAATTATTATTGCCATCGTCGAATAATCTGTAGTTTTTCAATTTTTCTATAAAACAACTGGTCTAAATGTTGAAAACTCAGAGTACATCCTAGAGTCCAAGGTGACATCTTGAATTAGCTTGCTTTGTCTGCTTTGTGTTGTGGGTGTTCACTTTTACAATGGAATAAAAACAGCAATCCGAGTAAAACCTAGTAGTTTTTTGCTTAGAAAATTACTGAAAATTGTGCGTTTTTGTCGACAGTCTAATAGAGCTGCAATGATTACTTGAATCATTTAGTTGCTTTTAACTATTAAATTGATTATGAACTGTTTTGGTAATTAATTTGGGTAATTTTTTAAGAAATAATGTTTAAATTCTCTGATTTCAGCTTCTCAAAATGTGCATATTTTCTGGTTTCTTAAGTGTGAATATTTTGGTTGCTGGACAAAACACATTTATCGACAGCTAATAATTACACTCCCGAAAATTGATCGACAGATGAATCAATAATGAAATGAATTAGACTAATCAAATCAATCAATATATATTTTAAAAACATGTCACAATGTTTACTTGAGTATTCAGTTTCTCAATCTACAGACTTGAATTCATGTTCATCATGTTCATTTTTCTATGGTTGTGTTTCAGTGGGCAAACATTTTTAAATTTTTTTTTTACAGAATTTTAAGTTATTTTTAAGCTATGGTGTGAAAGATTTCAGAGAAACTTTTCACCACTTTTACAGATGAGAACTGTGAGCCACATATCTATTTGTCATGTTACAGCGCAGTCTTCATGTTTTTTTTTGTTATAGTGTTCAGCTATCTAAAAATTGGGGTACTTTGTGTGAGAGGGCAAAAATTCCAACACCATACACATGTTGAGGATGTAAACGCTGCCAAATTAAACCTGCGAGTCAGCACTTTAACATCATAGTCATGATTTCATTTCCGATCCAGTGAGCTGTGCCAAAATATCAAATAGTGGCACTGTCCAAATGCACACAGTATACTGTAAGTACACACCAAAGCTCCACCCTTGTTTGCCAGGGCTGCTGCTCAACAGGAACCAGACCAGGAAAAGCTACAGTGACATGACTGTGACAGATACAGTATAATACAGCTGGCACTCAATACCAGTCACACGTTTGGACACACTTTCCCAGTCACTTGAATGAGGAAATGACTGGTCTGAGCCATTAGTCTTTCCCTTATTTTTGTACAGTATGAAAA
Organism: Morone saxatilis; assembly: GCF_004916995.1. Taxonomy (NCBI): domain Eukaryota; kingdom Metazoa; phylum Chordata; class Actinopteri; family Moronidae; genus Morone; species Morone saxatilis. The sequence goes on along the minus strand of NW_023340095.1, from coordinate 20,921,576 downwards.
TCTGTAAGAGACAGTGAAAACTGTCTGCTGGAAAGCCAACACAGGTTACCTAATAAACTGGCCACTGAATGTATGTCATAACTTATAAGCAATATGTAATGCTGTTGTAGCTGTGCTCCACAAATACACTTGAACGTGAACTTGAAATATTCTTCCTGCAAGGCTGACTGGTACATTTGAAAGCTCCAGGACTAGCTTTATAAGTGGCCCTTGTGTTTAATATTCATCACAGACTTACACTGTCCTTTAACTAGCAAAAATAACAAACACTTCCTGTGTGAACTGAATACTTGGGTCCTTTGACTTTGGTCCCAAACAACTGTTGGCTGCAGCACTGCTCTAAGCCACACCGTGCAGGGGACAACACTTTTCATTCAGCTAAGATTGGTTGGTGTCTAACAGTTCAGTCATGTGACATGGAAGGACACTTCTGTTATACACAGCAGCTAACTCACACCCACCTGCCGGGGGCCAGCGATTTTTATGCAAGTCACAAAGTTTTGAACTTTCAATTCCCTTTACAAACTCGGATGGCTGAGCAGATGCCTTCCTGTGACTGTCCCTAACCTACCGCATGAACGACACCTTAAAAAACAGCACTACCTTTTACACATTAACATGGAGGCTATAGAGAGAAAGGTAACGCTAGGGTTTACCGTTTGCACAGGACGGTGGTTAAGGCTCAGACACACAGGGGAGGGGACCCCGTGTACGTGTGTACACACACACACACACAGGCGACCGTCGGTCAGAAACCCGCTCTGTGTAGGCAGTTACATAAAGAAACACAGCGGTTTAACGTGCACCGCAGAGACCGCAGTCCAGCCACAGTATTACGAGCTAGTTAACTCAATCTGAGCTCCAAGTTCAGTCAAGGGCTGTCAACTTTACCTCCTGCACGGACAGGCTAGGAGACGCGGCGGAGAGCGGTTTGGATTGGTTTTTTTCTCTCCTGAATTCCCAAACGGACACACACACCCTCCGGGAATGTCACAGAAAACCTTTCCACGACACACAAAAGGAGGTTCGTTTGACTCACCAGCAACACCAACATGCACATTTTCGCCTCTCTCATCCGACTCCCGTAGCGGTTCCAAGAGGCCATGATGCCGTTGCCACGTCTGGATACGCAGGCGCAATCGCTTTTCCACGGATTCTTGAGCACGGCGCAAGGTACCTTGGGAAATGTAGTTCTGCTGACTTTTCAGTGGGTAGGTGTTGCACCTGTCGCCTCCAACCAGTCAGATACCCCTGTGTTATTGTTCGGATGGCAATGAATGTGAGTACTAGTGAACTTCATTTTGTTTTCATCAACATAATGCAGCCATATTGCAAGACAGTGAATTACACAAGCGGGTAATTAGTAAATTGGCTTGTGATTGAATGGCTCTTAATGAACTCTTAATCAATTCGACTTCCGTTCCTTTAGAAAATGTGGTTGGACTCTAGCTGTGAAATGTGCTCCGATGCATTGGTCAGTAACCATATGTAACATAAAATTGACAACCAGTTCAAACCAAGGTTTTATAGCATATTCTAGCAGAAGTAAATAGGCTATATTTCGCATTTGAAAGCTTCATATTTGATTTGCGTGGATGAATAGAATAGAAAACATGGAGCTTTTTTATAATATTAAATTCTGAATGGGGTTTGGTTTGTACTGATTGTTTCTTTATCACGATCTCCTCATGTAGTAAGTCATATCCATCTGTTTAATGCCTACACCATGCTGGTCACTGGGAGAGAAGAATAGAACAAAATAGAATAGACATGGGGGTTTGTTTGTGCCGTATGAAAATGATGTACAGCTGCATAAATGATTGTTTTTTTGAATGGAGTTTGGTTCATACTGATTGCTTTCCTAATCGTGATGTCGCACAAGAAGTAATCATTTAGACTACACGCCTGTTTAAATCAGGGTAGTCACTACAATCGGATAGAAGAGACGTGGGGGGTTTGTTTGTGCTGTATCAAAATGATGTAGCCCACTGCTGCATAAATTAATGTGTGTTTTTTTTTTTAAAGGAGTGTGGTTTAGAAATAGAAAACTCATTCAAACAAACCTTACTTTTCAGTCCAGTTCGCCCATCAGATTTAACTGAACTCTATCAAAGAAGGCAGCACACATGAGTTGTGAATTGACTTTGGTTCGTACTGATTGTTTCCTCATCAGGATCTCCTGATCAAACTCATACCTGTTTATACCCTGCTAGTCACTGGTAGCACAAAATAGGATAGAACAGAATAGAACATCATGGAATAGACGTGGAGTTTTGTTTTTGTTTGTCTTTTGTTAGTTTTTTCTTATTGTGATGTTGAACAGGGTGTAATAAGGTAAATCCTACACCAGTGTAATAATAATAATAATACATTTTATTTAAATGTAGTCAATGAACCTTTCTCAGTTCAGTTTGCCCACCAGGTGTAACTGCACAATGAGTGTTATTATCTTCCTACATGGAGTTTGGCTTTCACCATTGTCCCCAGTCTACCTGGCTGATAGAAAAGAATGACTTTGGTCCAGTGTAACCAGTATGTGTGGACTGGTCTCTGACAAAACAGCAAAGAAAACACATAGATGCCCAGTGGAGTTGTATTGCCAGGTTACCCCCGCACACAGACACACAGCAGGTTCTGCGGAGTCCCAGACAACAACACGCGGGGCAAAGCTGTCCCAGAAGCCTCTCTGTCTCTCTCAGGTCCACGCCGTGATTCACTCTCAAACACTGCCTGGCTGCTTTCGCTCAGGGCGGACGCGCTGTTGCGACACTCTTCCAGCTCTCCGGGGGGTGTCCATGCGTATTTCCGCCCCGTAGCCTACTCACTCCCCCCCCTACACCCCCCTCCTCCTCCTCCCCA
>NW_023340095.1:20890168-20918617 GCF_004916995.1 Morone saxatilis | reverse complement strand
GTCCCTCCTCAAGCCGTGGTATCGTCCGACGCTCAAGGAGAGGGAGAGCGCAGTTGTTGGCTGCAGGTCGCTCGGAGAGTGACGCACACGGCGGCTGAGGACACAACACTAGAACCCGTCTCTATTCTGTCTCTGCTGCTCAGAGTGCGAGTCCGATCCTCTCCTCATCTCTGCTGGCATTGCCACCAACTTGGGGGAATACAAACATCTTCGAAGGTAAAAGGAAAATCACTTTTTCTTTCTTTTCTTTGGCAGAATACCTGAAATGACGGACGCAGAAGCACTTTTTAGGTGTGTTGTGCGCCTGTTTCCAGCTTTAGATTTGCCGTTACGGGCGACATGGATGTGTTGAGGTGCTGTATTTTTTCAACTGGAGACACAATCAACACAATAGCCCGCTTTAGCTTGAGTAACCTGCTCAGATAGAATAAAAAAAAATCCTCCTCCATCATTAATGCGTTGGCTGCTCGCTGTGGGGTCCGTTTTTCTCTGGACCGTTTTCCATCAGAGCGGGGTTCGAGCAATGTGGCGTTTTCTTATTCCTAATGTCCAACACTTTTCTGCGCTTTTGCCCACTTTGACTGTTTCGGGCGAGGTGATTGTCCGTTCATAGCATGTGTTATTCAGAGCAGTTTAGCAGTTCCTTTATGCCGCTCCAGTTTTACTTTCCACTCACGTTTCATCTCAGGATCAGAGGAGCATTTGTGGGCTGCAGGAGCTGCCTGTGCCTGCCACATTAGCGCCGTCTCAAACTTACTTTGTGCTGCACGCTGCCCTGTACAGCCCGATCCACACGAGATGTGAACTTTAACAATAATCCTCTGGGGGAAACTCCATTGATATGATCTTTCGGGGATATGGATTGTCTAAGTGGTGTGCGTCTCAATCGTATTGTTTTCTCAAATTGTCAATAATCCAACGTGGTGACCTAATTTGGACCACAAACATGCGGCGTAAAATTTACCATCTTGTTGTCCTTTTTCCACTTTCACTAGTGTATTTTGTCGTCCGACTTCAAACTGCCTATAGTGACCTCATTGCTTATCAATTCCAATTAACAAATGAGCTTTTACGCGCGTAATGTGCCGCCTTTGCGCACATTGCGAGGTTTTTTAAATCCGTTCTTTTATTCTTTCCAAATTCCAGCAAACGTCCGTGGGACTAATTCTGCATGAAAACACAGAAAATCTGCTCAGAAAGTCATTATTCATGAGCTTGTCACTTGGTTGAATTGCCTCTCCATTTCTTCCCCCGACACACGCACAGACATTCCAGATCTGTTTTATTTTAAATTCTAAGGAGGGATAAGTGTACATCAGAAAGCCTCCCAGAGTGGGGGTGTCGAACAAAGAAATACAGTACTGTAAAATAGGACATTTTCCTCCTGCATGTGTTTAAGTTGATTGTTCTGAAATGCATTGTTGGAGCGGGAGGCTGGCTGTGTGGCTGCAGAGCGACAGAGGGCAGTGTTGAGCGGCACTGTACAGCGGTGATAACACCTTGCCAGGTGAAGTTTGCTGCATCATGTGCTGGACTGTCTGCTGTGCTTTCCACAAGTGAGCACAGAGACAGTTCTGCAGAGCAGCTTGTCTGTGTGCCGGAGCAAAGGTGCAGCACTCATCCAGGCTTGGACAAATGAAAACATATAGGAGCTGACTGCTTTAATGGATTGTTGCCTGTATGATTATTATTTTATTTTTATTTTTTTTGCTTCAGGTGATTAAATGTCAAGCACTTTTGAACAAGCTTTTATCTGCAGGCGGTTCACGGGGGAACAGCTTTCAGAGACATTTAGTCAATAGCTGGCATTTTTAGGCTTAAAAAATCATATTCACTTGAGTAAATTAATCAAACAACTTATTCACTTGAAAGCAATTTTCCACCACCAGTAACCACCACCACTGCGGCTTTTAGAAGCTTTTTTAAAACTGCACTCTTTTCTCATCTGTAATTTTATTGAGCTTCAGTAGTTCAGTGTCTTCAACAGTGTCAATGAAGGACACTGTATTATTCATTAAAACTCAAACGGCTCTCAAATGCAAGTAAGCATCGCTGGTTTGAGTTTTGGGAAATGTGTCAGATTACATATTAAATTTGTGTTGGAGTTAAGCTTTTTTAAAGCACTGAGCTTCTCTTTGAAATTTGCCATGGAAAGAGAATATTTATATAGTTGATTCAATTAGACAAATATTCATAATATTAGTTTGCTACAGTATTATCCCTCTCCGTAGACACAGAATCCTGTTTTATTCAGTCCTGTCTCATATCTTAACAACCCAATTCTCCCCGTCTGGAATTCAAAAGTTGGCACAACTCTTGCCTTTATTTTGATCATTAATCAACACGTGTGAAAGTCCTGTATCTCCCCCCATCTTTTGATTGATATTCATATATTCTTACAGGTTTTGTCAGGCCCGCATGCTTGTCTTATGGATGATTAACGCTTGTGTTATATGAAGAGCTGTTTCAGTATCCTGGGTCAGTCCTTTTCAAATGGAAAACAGGTTTTCATCTTTGATGAACTTATGAGGGCTCTTGACAGGTCCCAGTGGGGGGGAACCAGACCAGCAGAGAGAAAAGAGATCTGAAACAAAACACAAACTGGATGGACCCCCCACCCCCCACCCCAACTCCTCTTAGACCACCTCTATGTTCACTTTCCCCTGCTTTCTAATTTCTCTCCTTGATGTCCTTGTAGTTACAGTGTGTGAAAGTGTTTTTGATTATATGCAAGAGGTCTGTATCTTTGTGGCATCTGATGTCGACATAAATAATTCATTTTCATTAACAAATATGGTAGGTGTGGAGTAGGTGAACGGGCAGCCTCTTCATCAAATTTTTAATGATGCATATTTAAACTGTGCCATGCGGATTATTTCTGTTGTGGGGCATCATTTGAGAGGGGCCAAACGGATATGAAAGTTTAATGTCCGGAGAACTTGATCCTCTCCTCTCCATCCGATATTGCCTCTCTAAGAAAAAAAAAAAAAACACTGCCATGTTCAGTATGGTCTGACCTCCACGAGTGTGTCAGTGTTGATGTCTGTGTCTGTCTAAAGAGATAACAGACAAACATAGATAACAAATATGATTCGGTCTGGTCTGAGGTAACTCTCTTCATACAGCTACCCTTCACATATCTTCAAACTAGAAAATACATTTTAAGGAAAAAATAATCTGTCTTCCCAGAGTTGACAGACTGTTTTGTCATTTCAAAGTGCAGCGTTTCACAGACCAAAACCAAGGCGGAAAGTGACAACTTCTACAGCATATTTCTGCTGTTAGTCTGTCATTCAACTGTTTGGCTTCTCATGCACGTCAAACAAGCACTCCGGGACATCTGTCACTGCTCATGAACCAGACCTCAGTTTATGTATGCGCTGTAACACTTCACACTCTTTTTATGAATCCTGACTTGAGAGCGGCCATGACAAAGATGCATTTGCACGCTTTAAAACCCAGGAAGGATGCTCTAAGAAGTGAACTGCTGCGAGGCAGCGAGTGCCTAGCTGAGACGTGCTCTGCAGGCCGTTGATCTTGATTTTGCTCCCCCATTTTTTTACACTCGTGAACCTGGTATGTGAAAGTGAAGCAGAGAGATTGTAGACTTTTAAAGTGGCCTTCTTGAGCAGGATTCACATGGTAATTAGGTCAGGGCACGCTGAGGAAAAACAAAGCTGTCTGCATGCAGAGAGCACAGCAAAAGTAGCGCATTTTTGTTAAGATGTTTCAAGGAGAGTGAAGAGACACACAGAGAGATGCTTCCTTAAAGTGGCTGTATATATTCAGAATACTGCAGCCACATTGGACTGTCTGTTGCTCTCTGTTATGTAAATATAATGCCAGATTTGAAATCACAGTTTCAGGCGATGTGACTTGTGGTGGCAGGCCTGGCTGCAATATTCACTGTGGTCTTTATACCCAGAATACCAAGCTCTGCTGCCTTGTCACCTGAATGTGATTATGCTGTCCCACAGTGCTGACATAAATGTTGCCATTTTCCATTCACACGCTCTCTCCGAAGCCCGATTGAGGTGATTGAGGTCCTGCACCAAAGCACTCCTCATTTCAAATGCAATCACTCCTCCGCTCCTCAGTCGACTTGTGCAGAAACATGCAAATTTTGGCTGAATTTCTTTTTTGTAGCTTGACGTGAGTGTTCTGTGGTCACTTTCACTGTAGCTAGACAGACACACTTTGCTTCACTCCAACTGCACCCTGATAAGAATCTGACTTCTACTTTAGTTCAGTCTTTTGTTCTTAGGTGATGGGAATGTGCAGTTGTGATAACCAGACAGTTTGAGCCGTCAGCAGAGGGAGGCGAGCGGTCTGCATGGTGCAGTCTGAGCCAGTGGGTGGAAATGAATAATTCCACCATGTCTGTCTGGGTCCCCTCAGCCTCCCAGGATCTCATTGTTTCTGAATGCAGAGTGCACTTTGCGTGGCCTTCACTTGCAGTGTCTGTCTGTTTGTAACCTGGCCTTTCTCTCTCTCTCTCTCTCTCTCTCTCTCGGTGCCTCAACACACAACCTCACCGTCTGTGAAATCTGATACAGCTGCAGCTCTCTGCACTCTGTCTGCAACCCTGCTAATTAATGCTTGATGCGACTCAACAGTCTCAATTTGTCTCTGGAACGTTATCGTCATTGTTTGCCCTCCCCTCTGCCTGTGTTGTTATTACCTTACTTTTACAAAAAAAAGGGAATAGAGATGAAAGGGCAAGCAGTCTGTCAAGCAGAAAAATAAGCAGCATGTTCCACCTGGTATTTTTTTGTGTGTTAAATGTGGTTCTAAAAAGATTATATGATAGATCAGTACATCACTTAGAGCATTTATCATGCAACAATGTCAAACCTTTCTTCTTCTTACACGTGAGGATTTGCTGCTTTTCTCTGTGTTACAGAATATAACTGTAAATTGAATATCTTTGGTTTTGGACCATCAGACAGAACAAGCAATTTGAAGATGTCTCTGCAGGGGCAGATTTAAAGAAATATTCATGGAGAAAAATATGCTGATATAATGGCAAACAATCACATATATAAATATATGCTTGAAACTCAAAAACATTACATAATTGTGGCACGAAGTTAAGCATTGATTAGAAATATTTAAAGGTGGCTTTAGACATCAATAATTATGTTTTGCATTGAACCTAAGCCAATTACTTATCTGAAATGTTGCCATAATAGACCATTAAAGGATATGTGTTAATTTCTGTTATTTTTAAACATTAAACAAAAATTAATATGATTTAATGTGTTAAATTTGACCTCATTTGACTCAAACTGAGGTGGCAGCTAGGGTGGCCTGGTATTTTTTTAGGGGTGGCAGATGCTTGCAAAAAACCATGATGAGAATATACAGTTACTTTGCTTTTCTCCTCTATTGGTCATTTGAAGGACAGCTTGTAGGTGCTTTCGTTGCAGCGTCAAACTATTCCATGTTTTTCTTCGTTTCACACATTCTCATTGTTATCCCTCTTGGTATTAGATGAGGTGTGTGTTGTGTGCAAGCATGCGCTCATGCGTGCATGTGCGCATGCGTGCATGTCTGAGCAATTTGATTTTTCTCTTTGTATGCGTGCGAAGCGGACGTGAAGGCATGTGCCTTTTCTCTCCCGTCCTTCCTCTGTTCAGCCCCGGCAAGGTCTGAGCAGGGCAAGAATAAAAGGGGCGCAAGAGGAGGAGAAAGTGCTCCCACAGTTGATTTGGCCATTGTGGGGGGAGGAACACTATTCCCATTGATGCTCTGGACGCATGGCTGAAACCCCCAGAAGCTTTAGGAAGGGAGCTTATTCAAGGCTTGATGTGACCCGGAGGACCGGGTTGGAAGATGGGTGTTGAGCCCATTGTGGGGATGGTGGGAACATTGTCCCTGCTCCGCTGCTTTAATACCACTCTGAACCACTGGCTCTGCGAGCTGGATGGGCTCTCAGGTTGTCTGTTTTTGCTTTACAAGACACAGGAGAGGTCTCTTATGTTAGAGGTCTCATGAATTTTCAAAGTCCTTGCAGGAGGTCTGAGAAACACTAGAAGCTCCCATCAGAGAATCTATTGTGAATTTTTATTTAATTTTCTAATTTTTAACTATTAATATAAAAAAGTATAATATAATATCAATATCCTCTCAAATATTGTGAAATAGTATGTGGTTTCAAGGTATCGAGGTTAATGTATTTGTAATTTTTACAACTCAGGGTTGTACAATGAAAAGTTGCTCCTTTATGCTACATTCATAGAGCATACACAAATAGGCTATTTTAATTAGAATAAAATAAGAATATATACAGTACATATATATTCAATACATGTATGGTTGATACCTACACACATATACACCCATAAAGTTTTTACAGTGTTAAGAAGTCTCACAGCCTGAGGGAAGTAGCTGCTCTGTAGTCTTGTAGTCAGACAAGGGATACTTCTGTAATCACTCGTCCGATGGCAGCAGGGTGAACAGGCTGTGGCTGGGGTGGGTACTGTTTTTAGTATCCTTTGTGCTCTTCACAGGCACCTCACCTCACCATTATCACTGATGCCGGGTAGCTGTGTACCAATCATCTTCTGTTTAGTTTTAATTACTCACTGCAGCCTTATGTCCTGGACCGTGCACATCCCATGCCAGTTTCTAATGTTTGCCGTCAGGATACTTTTTATGGCTCCTCGAGATGTATTCATATATATAGAAATATTTCCTGGTAGTACATTTCATGACTGTCCTCTCTAGAGCCAGTATTGGTAATTTGAAGCATGATGTTCAGTCCCTCCAAAACATAGCCCCTCAGTAGGTGATCAGATGATGGTGTTGAAGAGGGCTGTAAGACAAGTTGCAAGTTGCAAAATATTCTATAGCTGTTTAGCTGAGTGGAGATCTGGTGATTGTAAAGGCGATAGCATATTTATGATTTACATAATCTTCATATTTCTGATGCCTCAGGGTCTGTAAGGAAGCATCTGTATCTGTTATGTTTCTCCACTCATTCTGGTTTTTCATCAAATTTGCCACCCAACGATATAAACATTCAGGCATTTGGACAAAAACTTACCTTGAGACAGATTAATAGATAATAGATTAATAGATAATAGATTCATTTTGCTATGATAAATTGGTAACAACAGGCAAAGTGAAAACTGTCTACATTCTCAAACCTGGCACAAAACAGAATGCATTGCTATAAATGTACTTTTTATGAAATGAAATTCAAGTAATTATAGTCCATAGAAACTACTCTTTAGTACACACGTGTTGTTAAGTGCCTTCATAGAAACTTAACTTTTTTTTAGAATCCCCAGCTTTCCTCTCAAGGATCTCTGGGTTTCAGGTATTTTATTTTGAAGAGCGTCATTGTGCTTTAAGAAGCCCTCCTAATGGAATAAAGCTTATTTTTACCGTGCTGTACCCTGTAAAATGGTTGTATCTCTTCCAAATGGAGTCACAGGATGAGAGCTAAACTCATTTCTTGAGTCTGTGCTCAGTGAAGTAATAGGTTTGCAGTAAGCCCTCCAAACAAGGCTTGGATTAAGACACATTGGCACCTCCTGTGGTATTTATCTAGCTATGTATTTACACACTGATAGGAAAAAAGTGACTTTGTAACATGTTTTACCAATTTTTATATTGTGTTTGGGATTATTTGGCATTGCAAGAGGCTGTCACGATTCAGTTTGTCATCTCAACAATACCAGTGGGTTTGGAGGCTATTAGCTAAAGCAAATCAGAGTTCCTGATGTGTTTACCTAAAGTTTTAATAGCATTGGTTTGTTTCCAGTATCAGACTTTGATTAACTGCCTCTGATAGGTCGTATAACTGGCTCATTAGAGAGCGCAGCACATGCATCTCCGCTGGTCAGCAGTCTGGTGTTTGTGAATGTGCCTGTTTGTTTGCATTCTTGTGTCCATGTGTGCATATGTGTGTCTGCCTGGGTTTTCTATATTTGCAGTAATGGCCAAGAAATCACTAGTTAGCCATAGCAGGCAGCTGGTCTCCACTCTCACTGTTACCCACAACCCTCCATCCCCGTAGCTCATGTAATTGGACAACCACATGTTGGGCTGTGATTTACAGTATGAGCGTAATGATTTTGCAGCACTAAATGAGAGCAGTTGTCCCTTTGTCAGATGTTGGCTGGAAATGTGATGCTATATGGCTCAGTTCACTGGAGAGTAGGGAGTAACTGGGGAGAGAAAACTCTCTATTTCCATCAGTGTTGTTTCCGTGTTCTCCTGGACTCCTGATAGGATTTGTCCCAGCTCCTGTTTTGGCCGATCAACATACATTTGCTGTTTCATAACTGAGACAAACAATTTGCATTACAATAATTTTTATTACAGATTAATTCATTGATCGTTTTCTCAATTAATTAATGTTGATCATTGTTTCCCAAAGCCCACGCTGATGTCCTCCAATGTCTTGTTTTTTCCAGAACCCAAATATATTTAGTTTACTGTCATAGAGGACTAAATAAACCAGAAAGACATCTCAAGTGTTCACATTTGAAAAGCTGAAATCAGAGAATTTGGACATTTTACCTTAAATTTTCATCAAATTCATCAAAATAGTTGCAGATTAATTAGATAGGTGACAACTCATCGATTAATTGTTGCAGATCTAATTAAGGCTGGACCATATGACCTAAAAACATTTGTTATTATGAAAACTCTCGTTTATCTTGATAATTATGAATGTAACAACATTTTTTAAGGAAATACAGATTGGTGCGTGCGTTTTGATTTGTTTGTCCTGCATCATTGCAAAGATTCTGAACTTCTTGCTGAAATGTGTGCTGAATGGACTTCTGGTTATGTCGTCAGTTGTTGTAGCACTTCTCAGTTTAATCATATTGGATTCAAATTCAATTCATTCCTTAAAAATTGGCACCTGAGTTAATTAAGAACAATAAAAGTTTCACAAAGATTTTAGTTGAATTTGGTTTGTTGTCGAGTATTATTCTGTAGGAATCTGTTCCTGAAAATCTGAAAAATTGTAAGACAAACTAATCTGTAAAAAATTTCACAGCAAATTTCTAACCAATGTTTATTTTTCCTCATTTCGTCTTGCCGCTGACACAACACTATGACTGCCATCTCATTTACATGCCCCCCTACAGTAAACAGCAGAGCAGAGCATGAATCAAAAATAGTCTTTGAACTGCTGAGGAACACAACATGGATGGGTCCGGTGACAGATGTAGCAGCTGGAAAATTAAATTCATTGCAGTGCAAACACACAGGCCTTGGTGGTGCTGTTTTTTTTTTTGTTTCTGATGGTTTCTCAATGGTTTTGTTAATCTTCTATTATTTTTTTATTTCATTTTCTGTAACAAGTTTATCTTTCCCTGCTAGAATCCAGAGCCTATACATCTTTTATGCTGATGCTGATATGTTATTACTGTCCCTGACCCAAAGACACAAAGCCTGCCTGTTGGATAATTACATGTCTCCTCAGTTACGATACTGAAATCTGAAAAACCCTTTGTTACCTGATGTTCCCTGCATTCAATCCATTCTATACCCTCACGGTGACACGCTATCACACTGACTCAATCTAATATCATCTTTCATATGTCATTCACAGTTCTTCATTCTTCTCAATCCAGCGATGCTTCCCCCCACAATCGGCTTTCAATGCCTCTGGTCAATTTTCTCTGGAAAATCAGCGTTTAGAGTTTTTATATGTGCACAAGACACAGCATGGTTCTAAATTGAGGAATAAGCGATAAAGGGAAGCAATAACAGAGACAACACACTCCTTTGTGTGGCAGCTATAGGCCTATTTCACATCTCAGATGCCAAAACATCTCACAGGGAACCAGACCGATGCTGTTGTGCAGTGTCTGCGTTTGATAGCTTTTCCTATTTGACCTGGGTAACAATGAGCACCTAGCTGTACTCCAGATTAACCTGCCAGACGTTCAGAAGAAATTATTCTACTCTGTCTTTTGACCTTTTTGTTTGGCTCCTGCCAGAAATCTCTTGGTCTGAAGCCAACAGGCAGACTGGAGTTTTTCTCCACCAAAGTGGCTGATTTGTGATTCATGTTGCGTGTGAGCTTTAGGCTCATTTCTTGAGTTGAGGCTTTGCAGGGGGATGGTGCAGAAAGAGTAGCTTTAATCAGGAGCTCATTAGCTAACTGGCGCAATGGACAACACATAGAAGCACATGTCCATGAAATGAGCGTAACAGCAAACACTTAGCGTCGACCCTTCAGAGTATGACCCTAGTCCTCATTGGATGTTTGACATGAGAATCAGCTGCAGTGCACCATAAAAAAGTTGCTCTGTCGGTCACCAGTGACAAGTCTGACAAACTGGGGTGAAACAAACACTTAAGTCAACAAAGTGGAAAAAAGTACGATGCATATAAGTTTGCCCCCCCCGCCCAAGCTTAAAATATTCAATCATAAATGCATTTTTCGTGCCCCACTACCTCTACAGCACTGCTGAGTTTGCTTCGCGCTTGGCTTTGGTTACTATGACAATCGACGTGGCTCTCGACAGGGGCAGGAGGGTCTGTTTCATACCGGCAGACAGAGAAAGAGAGGAGTGTGACAGTGATTAATGTCCTGGCAGAAACAGAGACAGCCGAATCTCAGGGCCCCGCCGTCACCATCGGAGTGTTAAGAACCACGCCGGCCCCCGGACCAACACAGCGCTTCACTAGCACAAGTTTAATCACAATCATCTGAATTATTTATTGTACAAAAATCTATTACTTTTTCAACTTGGTGGATGAAAGCTGGAGTAAATTGAAATGTTGGATTAAGCCAAGAAGGAAATGAGATTCACCTGTGTGCCTCCTAAAATCAATCCTCGCTATCCGGCTGATTAATGAAAAAACATTTGTCTCAGCGTCCCTGTCTGCTGCTCGCCTCTTATTCTGAAACATCAAACAAGCAGTGGTGGCCTTTCCCAAGCGGCGTGGGGAGAGTCACGTGGCGCCGCGGTTACCGTGCAGCCTGTTAACAAGGAAGTGAAGTGATAGAAGACCAGAGGCCAAACGTCTGTATGATAGAGATAAGTAGCCAGCCGTGCTTCCTCGTTCCACCGTCTCACCCAGCAAGAAACACTCCAGAAACAGGGAGTGTTTGTGGCCAGCAGGGTTTGGATGATGGGAAGCTTACAGTGTGTGCCTTATTAACATCACCTACAGTATTGCATTATATGCATAGTCTGCTTCTTGCACATAAAACCACATACACACATGCGCACGCCTTATTTCTTACTTTTGTATAAAGAAATGACCTCAAAGCTTCACCGCGGTGCCTGTTCCTCTTTCATGTCCCCCACCTGGATCTTAAGGTCCATTAGAGCTTCTTTTGAGGATCTTGCTCTCTGCCTGGGTTTTTTTTCGCACTTCACCACACTTTCCCTCCCCATCCCCTTCACTCCACTGCTCCCCCCCATAATACTGCAGCTGAAAGAAGCCACTGTTGGGCTGCTATGGGGCATTGTGTGAGCACCGCATCCTGCAGTTAAAGCCTCTTCTTCTGCCTCTTCAGTGACCTCTACACCTGGCGTCCCTGCCCACCACCTTCAAACACTCTGACTTGACACCCTGCCCCTCCCGTCGCATGTCGATAGCAGTGCAAAGGAACTCAAAGCACACAAACTATGCAATGCTGTTGTAAGACTTAGTATAGACATGATGAATGAGCTCCAGACACGCACACATTCCTTTGTGTATTCATTCAGCCACAGAAGGTAACATTACCTTGTCATTTTTTTCCCTCACCTGTCCAGCTTCTTCGCGGGACCTCAGTGGAATAAATGTGTGGGCCCGTTGTCATATTTCTGTTTACAGAATGCTAAAGGACCAGGTAGTTTCAAGAGGAAGAAAGTGGAGCACTTTCTAGCTTTGTGTAAATCAGCTGCTGGATGTTTGATGGCAGAGTAAATGTCTGCCCCCGCTCACAGCAGATTGCTTTTGCTAGTCTTGGCCAGCAGCCCCATTCATCACCCACCACGATAGCAGCTTTAGTCAAGCCCTTTTTTAAACTATGGCTGAGGTCCCAATAGCAGTCCTGAACGTATGGTGATTCTAAAAATGACAAATGTATTAATGTTTTAAAAACAACATCTGGAAACAGCCCAGGGTGTGTTGAGAACATTTAACTATAATTTGTAAATTCATTTTGAGTAGTACTTAAAATGAACACTTTTATTTTTACATTTGTTCTTTTCAACACCATGCAACAGGAGGACTAATCTGTGGCTGTAAAGGAAGGGATGTTTTACACAGCCTTCATTCAGTGATTGGAGAGGGCTCAGGTGACCTCAGATGTGGAAACAAGTGAAGGTGTGTTTTATGTTTAAAAAAACCCCTCAAGGATTAATCACATGGCGGAAAATAAGCATGTTGAAAGAATCTGAACACTAGACTGAACATCAACCTTGTCCTTTCGAGATGAAAAGCTCTCAAAGATGAAATGGGACTCCATTCCAAATGTTCCACAGTTAATGTGACAAACCCTACTAACTAGCATTTTGCTACCATATCTCTATATAAGGCCTGACCCATCTGCAGAAGGCAGTGCTTTGGGAAAATTGTAATTATGGTAATAAGAGCTTGCTTTATTGAAAGCTGCATTCATGTTTTTTTACCACTTTACTAAGTTACGGGGAATGTGTTAGCTTCCATCCAGCAGACACAAAGCAAAACACTGAGCTAAAAAGCTCCATATCGTTGCAGAGTCTATGATAATTCTCGATGGGTTTGTCACTACGAGGGAGCCTGTTCACATAAAATTAATGTGGTCCATCGTTAGTGTAAAACTATTGATTAGTGCAGCTGCAATGTAATCCAAAAACAGTTACACAAAGGAGGTTGTCTTATATTTAGGTCCATATCTTAAATGCATTCAGGGCTAAAAAAAAAAAAACTGCGAGGGACAGTTTCCACTGTAGCAATCGTCTGTCCCCTGTCATTCTAATGTGTCTCTTACTCTGTAAGCAATTCAGTGTCGGTCCAGAGGTCTGACCTTGTTTCTCCTCCTCTGTGCAATAAATCCAATTTACATCTAACCCAGAAGGCTTTATTTAACTCATTTGCCAACAACACTGCAGCAGTTTGGTCTGTTCATAAACAGCTGGCTGGAGGAAGGTAGGGGTTGTATGATGAAGGTAGATAAATGAATACTTACATCACGTCATTGCAACAGCACTAGCAATTACTGTGGGGTCAGACAGGCAGGTGTGTGTGTGTTATTTAGACACATGCTGCTCTCTCATTTTCTGTGGGGCTCTTGGTTTCGCTTCTCATTTCAGCTCCAGTGAATTATGACGCCCTCGGGGAGCAGCGAGAAGACAACAGGAGAGAAATACTGTTCTCACAGCTCTCTCAAACACTGTTCAGAAGCAACTTTCATGTTGCAGACACGGATTGGGTACTGAAAGTTTTGAAGGCTGGAGACTTTGTCTGAGGGTCAAGGGCTCAGACAGCAGACTGGCACAACTCAAAGGGTGTTATTACATGCAGATGTCTCTCTTTGTTTATGTGTGGAAGGGCCCTTGGCTGCCCTGAGCTCTCCTATATATCGGAAAGTAGCAACGCTGCAGTTGAGTTGCATGAAAATATTAGAAATGTTCTGTTTATTTTATTTGCTTGTCTTTCTTCATTTATTTTTTGCTATTTTAGTAGGGTTTGACAATTCTCATAATTATATATTTGAAGAAAACATTTAAGTTTGTTAATGTATTAAAATATATTAATTACATGGCCAAAAGTATATGGACACTTGCATATCACACTCTTCTGGAAAGACTTTTATTTTGGAACCTGGCTGCAGGGATTTGCTCCGATTCAGCCACAAGAGCATTAGCGAGGTCCAACACTGACGCTGGGCGATCGCAGTCGGCTTTCCAGGTGTTAGATGGGGCTGAGGTCAGGGCTCTGTGCGTGCTATATTCGCACTAAACTGGGAAAAACATTTGTTTATGGAGCTGGCTTTGTGCACAGGAGATATTCTCATGTTGAAACAGGAAAGGGACTTCTCAGACTGTTGCCACATATTTGGAATCAGATTATTGTATGAAATATAACTATTTAGAAACAGGAACATTTCCCTCATTAGGAATTAAGGGACCTATTAGCCCCAGCCTTGGAAAACAGCCCCAGACCAAAAGAATACCATAGTGCATGTGAACAGTTGTGGAAGTAAGAACCTGTTTGTCTTATGGCCTTCTTTCTTAGCTCTAGTTCATTGCTCAAAAACTCATCTTACTGTCCTGCATCTAACCTGCCACAGCCACCCTCAATGCCCCTTGCTGCTTCTACAGCGTGCCCCTGCTGGCATGATGCCCAGACACCCTTGGCGATTTACAAACCTGCGGTGACGGCGGCCGTGCTCCCACGTGTCTGACTTTGCTGAAGATGTGCTCCTAGTTATTAAGGTGGCACAAATGACAGAGGGCCGCTTGTATTCCGCGGGGAGAGGGATAAACAACACATAAAACACGGCTCTGTTGGTCGGAGACAGCCAATTTGTAGCGGTTACACTGTGCTTAACTTCAGGTGTACTCTCGCTGTCCCACTCTTTTTCTCTTTGTCTCACGGATTGTCTTTCTTCTGTGTTGCAATTTGTTTTTGTATCAAAAAGGTAACCTGCCGGCGATGTAAATGAGTGTTTTCCAGTGGCTGCATATTTCTCTGAGAGATTTATGTTAGCAGGGAGCTCCTGGTGCATCTTCAATTCTTTGTTCTTTCATGAGTTGTGTGCCTTGGATTAGTTTCATCAAACACTAAAAATGATTTTTATAATCTCCAGCAGGTAATGCATTTGGAATCATGGCAGTCTGTAGGATCTGAAAGAGATTGAAGTTTCTGCTTTTTGTTTTGTCTTATAATTCCCATGAGCTTGCTCTGCTCTGCAGGTGTTGCCTACACAATATAACAGCTATTATACTGTATTGTGTTTACACAGCAACTTGCTTGTTCTCTGAACTCATATAGTCATGTACTGTGTGGTATTAGTGGTTTTATGAGATTGTCAGTAAATGCACCGTCGTAACAATCCAGCTGTTATCAGAATAAAACAAATTTCTACAGCAGGATTAAATGTGTAGTTATTTCATTTATAGTGAAATCACTTAATAGTAGAGATGTAACAATACACTAAAGTCATGATTCGATACAATTCATGATACTGGGTTCACAATATGGTTTTCTCATGATTTTAACAAAATACGATTGAAGACAAATTCTGACTGAAAAAGATTCCTTTATTTCTCAAAGTTTTTGCGTCTTGATAAAGCTACTTATGCGAATAACGTAGGACATCAAACAAGCAAAGTCAAAAGAAGATCGCGCCCTCTGCTGTGTAAAAAGAATATCACAATTAATTTTTCATTTCATTGATTTTAATCTTTACATATTTGCATTTGTCCCACTCCTTAGAATTTGATCTTTTTCTTCTTGATATAAGAAAAAAAAATGTGGAGGATTGCAGAGGAAATCTGTGTTTCACATATGTATCTCCAGCCATTGTAGTCACCTTAACTCACAGTAAATGATGCTGTATGAAAGTACAGTACACAGTGACTACCTGCAGTTAAAGATGCCTGAAATGACCAACTTGCTGGTTAAAATGATTATAGACAGCTGAAGTCCTGCCCCATTTTCAAACTAGCCTCTGTTTCACTGTTAAAACAATGTATGATATCTGATAAAGGGTTAATGTCATCAATTGTACTTAAATGCTGGAACATGCTTAGGTTTTCTGCCCATATTCATATGAATGAATGGCTAATAGATATTAAGCAATGCTTAATCTAAAATAAACAATTTTATTTGCTTTTCAAAGCAATGTACCCCAGTCTCTCTCAGAAGTGCTGTGAAAGCCTCATGAGAGATAGTTGTTGAATGCCAACAAAATAATCCTCTTATATCTTTATTAAATTAACAGTGTTTTATTTTGCTGCCCATTACAGTAGTAGATACCCATTTAACTTGGAATATGGACAGAAAACCACAGCATCATCATCAGCATCTGAAAAAAGCAAGTGGTACAGCAGCTAACTTGGAATTATAATAAAGAAACATCTGCCTGTACTGCATAAGAAAGTGAGCTCAGTGAGCAGAAATGGCTCCAGTATTTGGAAGCAGTATCATTTTAGATCAGTGTTAAAAACCATGGTGGTGACTTTGTGATAACTGCGGCTGCTAAGTTCTCTGATGCCGCAGAATGACCTCGCTGCTGTGAAATATTCTGAAATGAAATGACCTGGCCTGGGTCCAGCATAGTGGCCCTGCCTCTGCTGACAACAGCCATTTGATACTGAGGACTGAGGACGGGACAAGTCCTCTGTGCTACTGAATACGCATGTGTGTTTGTGTGTTTTCTGACACTCCCTGTGATCTAGTGTGGTGGCTCTGGCCTCCAGGGACACCCAGACAGCTGGCTGGCACAGGAATGTGACGAAGACTGAAAGACTTAAGCCACCTCAAGCCATCTTCCTCTTCATCCAATGCCACTCCTCTATTTCGCCTTTTCTCTCTTTCCGTGCCAGAGTCATACGCACCGGCACAGGTGGACGATTTCAAAGCCCTCTGCAAACCCAAGGCTATGAAAAAGGAATCGAAGATGCACAAAACTGACAAGAGTGTAAAGGGATTTTTTTGGCTGATGATGAAAGCATTACTTTCCACTCAATCAGACGTATCTGTAAGCACCGCTGAGTGGATTGATTCGAAATATACACACTGGAGCTCATTTTTGGTGATGGATGTTATGACTGTGTAGCTGTACTGTACCTTGTTTGAGTTTTTTATGTTCGAACAACCACATTCTAATAAATTGCCGCTTTTTTATGGGCTCTCTTGCTGACGGAGTGGAACCCATTTCGGGCTTAAAGTTTTTTTTATAAATGATTCACAACACTGTGTTAATTGTGCTGCATCGATCAAGATTAAGATCATCCGGCCTCCACACTTGTTTGTGGCTTAGTTTCTTACTGGAATGACACTTCATTCAATGGCTTCTGACTAATTTCTTAATTCAAAGGCCAAAGAAAATGTCTTTTCTTTATCAGCTTTTTAATTAATTATTTTTATAATATTATTATTTTAAGGGCTGGCTATCAAATTATGTCAAGTCAGTTATTGATACTGCCTAAAAACACAAATTTGCATCAGAGGGCTTTACTATCTGCACAACATATGACACCTTCTGTGTCTAGACTCTTTGATTTAGAAGAAGGTTTTTTTAAATACAGATTGGAAAACTTTCATGTACTGAAAGCTGGCATCAAATCAAATGTGTAATCTTATTTGCTTACTCATAGATCAGCGAGTCCCTGATTTACAAAAAATCCAAACTCTGATGTATAAATGTTGATGAATACATTTTTTTATTCAGGCACTTTATTTAAGTTCTTAAATAGCTGCTCACATTTGAGAATTTTTGCTTCTTTGATTTAAAGGACCAGTGTGTAGGATTTAGTGGCATCTAGCAGTATAGCAGTATCACATTGGTATTTTTGTACTGGCATTCATCAGTACAAATAAAGTGATATTTAAAGAAATTGAAGTGATACCCGCCCACCATGTTTTTTTTTTTATATAAAGAAGTTTATTCTTTACCTTCATCTAAAAACTCTTACCTCAAGGTCCACTTCCGAGCGCTTTTCAGAGCTGCTAATCACATCTCCTTGTCTTCCCCAGTGGACACAGTTTTAGCTATGAGATATTCATCAACACTCACCTACCAAGGTTAGAGCCATACTTGTTGTTTCACTCAAGAGATTCATCTATATATTTTTTCTGTGCTTTTCTTGCTGGTTTGAAGTGGTGAGGCTCTGATGTAAAAAGGTGATTTGAAAAAAGCTCTTTCAAATAGAAAAATACAAGAATCAGAATGTGTTGTCATATCTGATCAATTCACACCCACATAGTCCCAACAAAGAGCTTTCAGGTGTTAGATTATTATTCATTAATAACAAATGATGTGTATTTCTAGATTTAATTGGAAGTTTTCAGGCGGTTTAATGTGTTAAGTAGCTGAGGTTATGCTCCGTGTCCTCAAGAACCTAGAATTGTTTTTTGTGGGTTCCTGGATACCGCAGGGTGAAATGAAGCAGAAATTGAATAAAGGTGTTGTTAAGGTTGGATGCAACATTGGAGAGGTCTCATTCATGCTAGATTGAATCCCAGCAAGCTTTGATCTGTTGCTTTGAGGGGCTGACAGAAGAGAGAAGCTCGAATCAGAACTTTGATTGGGTCCTGGAGTTGTGCGAGGAAGTCTTTCTTTACTTGGCTGATGAAATCTGAATTAATTATGTATCATTTGCAAACTGCCTGGTGTTGACTTGTGCAGGTTCCGCAGAGGGCATACGTTTATTTAAGGTGTTGTCAGAAGTAAGCTAATTATGTTGTGTTGGCTGGAACATTTCTTCTGGGTGAGTTGGAAGCAGGTTTTCGGATTGAGAAAGCACATTGATACCCTTGCACATACACATTCAGACAGTGTAACACGCTTTAGTGCTTCCTTTTATTCCCCCCCTCTGGCCATGCTCTCTTTGAACCCAAATTAATAGCCTCCTTTACTGCGTCACATATAATTTGAACCTGTCTCTCCGTTCTGCAATTCAATCTTAATTGCTAAGTACTTCCATTTCAAGAGTTGTTAAGCAAACGGCGCGTATGACGGATGAGTCCGTGAAAGTAAACACCAAATTACTTAATCAAATGCTCTCTCTATCTTCCTGCTGCCTTTCAGAAAGTCAGGAACTCTTTGCTGCTGTCCCAGGAGAGAAGTTCGATAAAAGACAGGGGCATTGTAACCTGCCACTTTCTTTGCTTTAGTTATATCCCTGTACCACAGTGATGAATGGGTGTTTCATTCCTGCACTTAAAAAGATGGATTGGGAGCTTGATTCCCAACCACTCTTATGTTAAATGGTCTAATTCTTGCTGTCCTGCACCTCCTCTTGTCACACTTTCAACATTTATCTCTGTCTTTTATTCCCTGCTATTTTAATTCCTGACATCTCTAATTTTGGGCCTCTCTTGTGGCACTCTTTTCATTCCTCGCTTGATGTCTCTCTCTTACAAATTTTCTGTTTTTCACCAAGCCGCCCTCTCAATTTTTTTTCTCAATTTGGCTCTTTCAGCCTCTGCTCCAGGTGGAATTTCCATTGATTAAAACCAGACGTGGCCTGCACTTTTGTGTCCACCTGACCAAACCCGGCTCAGGAGGATGAATCACACGCAGCCCTTTTCAGTCCACTCTCTTCCCACATCCATCCCTCTCTCCTGGCTGGTGACCCCAAAATGAAATGAGCCCCAGACTGATTGTGTGTAGGTTTAGGAGACAAGTGAGTTTTTTCTTTTTTTTTTAATGGTCAGGTTTAGTGTGTGCATGCAGGGTTCAGTTCAGGTAACCACTGGTGCTTGAGGTTTTTCTCAGTTTGGGTCAGTGTGCATTTTCTGCTCAAAGGATCAGTGTGTAGGATTTAGTGGCATCTAGTGGTGAAGTTACAGATTGCAAACAACTGAATACTGCTCGCCTTCCAAGCATACAGGAGAAAACAACGGTGGCTGCGAAACTTGTGTAAAATGTGAACACCCCTGTTTAGAGTCAGTGTTTGGTTTGTCCATTCTGAGCTAGAAACATGGCAGTTCAACATGGCAGACTCCGTAGAAGAGGACCCTCTTAACGTTAAGAAACTGAAACGTATCAAAGAATTTAACAATAATGACAATAACAATGAGGTGTGGAAGTCAGGCTCAGTGGTGTGTGAGAGTGCATGAGTGCAGTGGTTAATGTGTGTTGCATGTTGTCAGTATGAAACAAAGTAATGGTAACACAATAATAAAGACAAAAAGGTGGTGAGTGGTGAGGCGACTGACGGATACTGACATTAGGGCAGGCAGGCTCAATTAGCTGGGAACACTGGTCAGGTATTACTACTTAACCTTGTTGCATCTCAGCTCCACCCAGCCAGGGACCTGCAGGACACACGAAACACACACAGAACACAAGACAAACCCTCGATTCACACCGCCTGCGTCTGCATTGCGTCTACTTGGCTGAACGTCCCTGATTTTTTGATCACCGCCACGGTCAACAAATTTTTTGACATGACTCATGGTCGCCCTGACTCTGAGTTGCAGCTTTTTGACTGCTGTGAATCCACAGTTGCCATCTTCCACAAAGGGGCAAGCTACACATATGTCAGAGGCACTTTTCAAGCCTACAGGACAGAAGTGTTTGATGTTCAAAAAAGTAAAAATTACTAATACAATAGTGTGCTTTCAGCCTGGGGCTGTTTTTAATGGTTTGGCCAAGGCCCCTTAGTTCCAATAAAGGGAAATAGGAGTGATATTATCGACAATAGTGTGCTTTCAAATTTGTGGCAGTAGTTTGGGGAAGGCTTTCCTTTTTCAAGCTGTCAAAGTCCCAAATCACACATCCAGGCTTGCACAGAGCCCCGACTTAGAAATCATCCAACACCTTAGGGATGAACTGGAACACCAACTGTGAGACAGACCTTATCACCCAAGTTCACCGTTGGACCTCACTAATGCTCTTGTGGCTGAATGGGAGCAAATCCCTGCAGCCGGGTTCAGAGTCTGGTGGAAAGCCTGAAGCCGGAAGAGTTAAGAGCTGTTACAGCAGCAGATGAATGGCCACGGGTTTGGAAAAAGATATCACACACTATATTGGTGTTTAAGTTCCAAGACATCAAGGGTTAAAATGCCAGTCCACCTCATGTTTGGTTCATCCAGGGTTAATTCCACTTCTCCATACCCATACTCTATAGGGATTGGGGCTGTGTTTCATTGCTGCAGGCTGAAAGCTTAATGCACATAATACATTAGGCTGATGGCAACATTTCACTCAATTTTCTACTTGTAATTTACATAGTGGAGGGGATAAAAGCATATGAGCTGCACAGCTTCAGCAGCTGAAAAGGCTACTGATTGCCATAATACAGCTGATTCCCTCTCTGTTTGAAATTGCTTTGATGCAGCTGCGTACAGCCGAGGAAACCGAATTTCGTTTTTGTTTTGTGTAAGACTTCTGCAGGCAAGCTCTCCCCAAAGGTGCGTTCTCCTCTGGATATGCGTGGTGCTGCAATGCGCCCTACCCCTCTCGTCCCTCTTGTTCCCTCCTCCTCATCGCCCACTCTCTTTCTTTGTTCCTCAGTCGGGGTGATACTTAATGCTGCTTTGCTCGGCTCACTTCTTCCCTTGATGGCGCCTGACCAACAGGGAAAAGACAGAGAGTTATCCTTTCTCGTCCTCCCTCTGGAAGCCGAAGTCCTTTCTTAATAAATAATTCCTCACCCCAGTCCTTCCGTTCCTTATCCTTAGGGGCCTACGCCTCAGAGACC
Organism: Morone saxatilis; assembly: GCF_004916995.1. Lineage (NCBI taxonomy): Eukaryota > Metazoa > Chordata > Actinopteri > Moronidae > Morone > Morone saxatilis. The sequence goes on along the minus strand of NW_023340095.1, from coordinate 20,897,285 downwards.
AGTGTCTGTTGAGTAAATATGCATGTGAACGGCAGGTGCAAATGGTTTTCTTCTCCTTTCAATGCCACATGCGGCTCGCCTCTTAGGAGAGACGTAACCACTTCAGGACTGCATGAAAGAATAAGTTCTGTCTCTCTGTGTATTTGAGTGCAGCTGCTCTCCACCCACAAAGTCCGGGGATTTGGTTGGATTGTATCGCTGTGCATGTTTTAATGATGCAGCTACTGTCAGAGTTTTTCTCTGCTGAGATGCGAGGTAGAAGAAAAGTGAGAGGGAAACAGAGATCAAGTGTTTGGGATAATGAGGGACGGAGGGTTTGAGTGCGCGCTGCTGGTGATATTCTCACAAAGCTTTGATTGGAAGATTCAAGTTCCGGGATTAGAGATGGGGAGCACATGCTGTACACTGTGGAGCTGCCAACTCTGACCCCTTGTATGAATACTGTACATCTGTCTGTACTGACCTGGTTCATTGATTTGACCACTGTGATCTAAGGGTTGTGGTTCAACAGCATTTTATCGAATCCGTATCCACTACCAAATTTGTTATTGAATCCAACTTCTTTCAAATCCGGCATTGTTATCTATTTAGCTTAGCTAGGGCTGGAGTTCAAACACATTTTATTGAATCTGAATCCAGTATTGAATCAAATCAGGTTTGGCTTTGAACATTTGCTTTTAAGTTATGAATAACTTAATACCCACAGGTCCCATATTGTAGAAAGTGATGTTTCCATCTTTTGTTATTATAAAGCAGGTGCCATATAAAGCGACTGTCCTTGTGGGCTATGATCCGTTACCTGTGGTTGGCCTGGGCTAGCCACTCAGCCAATCAGAAGAGAGGTTCATTAAGATTAATGAGACAAAACACAGCACAAAACTCCCTGTTCTTGCTAGAGCTCCAGAGAGAAGCATGAGAGAGGATATGTAAAACTATATGGATATAGTTTTTGGTACTTCAAACCACAAATATATCTTCTTGGATATATAAAAAAAGAAATAAAACTTGAAGTTTAAAGTAAAGAACTCTGATGTTTTGTTGGACAGATTACATATAAGCATAATGGCCTGCATGCTTTATACATTGCAATGTGCAAGTACCATCTAGATAAAAGATAAAAGATTTGATAAGAGGTTTGACTCAGAGCTTAACAAATGTTAGATATTTTACCAACTTGAAGCTTCAAGCTGTATTTAAAATGGAACTGGCTATTCAAACCCAACCCCTGTGTTTAGCGTGACTGTTGTGGTGTCTGTGTTCATGTTTAATCAAAAAAAGAAATACAAAGGAAGGATTAATTTTCCTCCAGCAATTGTGAGGATTAGACTCTTTAACATTTCGTAGGCTGCTGTTTCATTGATGTTCAGTTCCAGTTTGTTTTTCTTTCTTCCACAGTTCACGACCAAGCCTGACTCTACCATTATGTAAATTTGTGCTAAAGAATACGCTGTTTGAATGGAAAACACAATGTAATGCAGTCAGTCATTCAAACCACACTCAAGAGTCACATCATGTTTGCTTTTTTAGTTAATTAGGGTTAAAGCACACAGTGGCAGAATAAGCTGCACCAATTATTGCAACAGGCTGAAAGAGAACATGATGATTTTAGTGTTTGAACTAAATGTGATAAATATGTTGCGCGACACACTTCAGCAACTTCACAATAGAGTCCATCACTTGAACACAACACTGTATGACATGTTCCTCATGTTAATGTCAAGTGCTGTGAAATAGATCCAGGTCTCGCTCTGCCAGCTTGGCAAGACTGGCGTGGCCATTTGGCTGCTGCACAATTTGGACATGTGGATCAATATTCAGCTCAATAAGTATAATGTTGGTCCGACGCTGATGTCGCTGCTGCTGGCTGCCTGTAGACAATTTAGTCCCCCTGCTGTGCACTTGACTGCACCAGCACAACAAACTAACTGTACTCGGAGCAACCAAGTTCCCACAAACAAGCACTCAAGGACACAGACAAGTGGAAAGAAGGGCACACAGATACACACATATATACTGTGAACTGTTCCATCACACACACAAACACCCAGTACCACATTAGCAGCCCCGGGACTACATGAAGACTGTTGGAAAGACTTTATCCCACAGCAAACACCTGGTCCAGGGGAGTAAAAGCACTCACACAGCAGGATTGCACCGCTAGTGCTTCAGAAGCAGAACAGACTAGTTTAGAAGGAACGTCCAACATGCCGCAGGTCTTTTGTATCTTCTCCCTCTGATGTCTGTCTGACTACTTTCATGGCCATTCTTCTCTTAATACAGTTCTTTGTTGCATTGTTTGCTCTAACCAAATTCTAAATGAATCTCAGTCAAATTCTATGAAAGCAGTTTTTTTTTAATCCAATATGATGGAATTTTATAACATTATGTAAATAAAGTAAATATAGCGCCTAATTTAAAAATTACATTGTTAGAAATTGAGTCAATAAGTAATGTCAGACCTAAAATACAAACATATTTGTGATGCAGAATTGTAGGAAATGGCTACATTGATAGCAATGTAAACCTGGATAAGTGTGAATAAGGCTCATGGCACAACACAATATAATTCTTAGAAAATCCAGTCAGCTAAGCAATACATTTAGCCAACTCACTCATCATCACTGTTTTTTTGTTTTTTTTTCACTTTTTAAAGAACTTTAAAGAGCAGTCAGTGGTCCACATACTGTCAGTGGTCCACATACTGTCAGTGGTCCCCAGACTGCTCTTCATTGATGAGATGAGGCTACGGCAGCTGGGGCTAAAATTATAAGGAAGTTTGACGGGAGACATTTTGACTTTTTGTTAAATGGATGTTACTGGTGGCTCTGTTGCATCCAGGGGACCCAGTAGGCTCTACCATACACAATACCAGAACCCTGGAACTGACATAACTGAATGAAATGCAGCCATAATTAATGTATTGATTACACCTGTGCACTTTCTGCTATGAACTGTCAAGTGGACGGCATTTTGCCATCGTCAACTAAACACGAGGGTGTACAGAAGTTTGAGTGAAGGTAAGAGAAAATGAAGTGAAAAAACAGAGAGGCAAAAAACAGAAACTAAGAAAGTTTTTTGAGCATGTCAGTTTTAAAGTTGTTCTTTTAGCTAGTCCAGCCCCTCTACCTGCTAGGCTCTGCTAGCAAAGGGCTAGTGGCTCATGCAGGTTAAAGGGCTGTATAGCTGTAGCATGCCACGCTAGCTTAGCTACCATGTGCTCGAAAGCTAGAGCGATTAGTCAATGAATTAGAATTAGTTTTATCAAATTTATTGCCAGCTATTTTGAGAATCGATGAATCATTTTGTGTCATTTTCTAAGAAACAATGTCCAAATTCTCTGATCTCAGCTTCTCAAATGTGAATATGTTCTGCTTTGTAAAGTCCTCTATGACAGAAAATGGAATATCTTTGGGGTTTGGACAAAAGACATTTGAGGATCATTTTTGACATTTTATGGACCAAACAACTGATTAATCGAGGAAATAATTGTCAGATTACTCAATACTGAAAATAATTTCATAATTTATTTTGAATCACTTATACTCATGCCTAATGCAGTGGTGATAATATTAAACAATAATGCTAATCTTCAGTAACTATTCATTTTAAATGTAGTTTTTCTCATATTTACTTGGTATTGTCCAAATATTAAAACTTGAACCTGCTTGGTTCTTTGGGATACTCAACATTAGTTTAAAGAAACACTAAATAAAAGCCATATAGCTATAATAATTTGTATCGGCAACAACAGCAACAATTGTGAAAGTAGTACATAATTAACATTCAGTATTTCACCCAGTCGCGGTGTAATCTGCACGAGGTGATGTTTCTGAGGATTGTTGCATTTAAATAGCGTTATTAGCTCTCCATCATTTCTCTAAGCCAGTTGGTCAGCCGTGCAGTTTGTAGCATTAAAGCTAACACTGATGTATTAGGAGCCCCAGGCTTCTTAATGGAAGTGCCACTTAATTACAGACAGACAGAGACCCACTTGAGCTTAGTGAGCAATCAGATAGAAACACATGGCACAAGGTCTGAAATTGGTTTCCACGAAGATGGAAGTACAGGAACAGACATATTTATATAAGACGTACAGCGGAGGTGTGGATGTGTGGGTACAGGGCGGCTGTTTGTCTACATTTACACTAGCGATGCTTTTATTCCCTTTGTGGTCTTCACACTCAGACCTTGTTTACATTTTAGCTGTAACCTCGTAGCCATTTGTCACCACTCTCGCAATAACACCAGTGACCTTTCCGCTAACTTGGAGAGGTTGTCTCTGAGAACAGGGAGTGCGGGGTCAGAGGCCACGCCGTATATAAACAGGTGTCAAGTGCTATGATGGAAAGCCAAGGACATATGAAACTGGGCTGGAAACCCGGCCAGGCTGCCGCCGCCGCCTCCGCCACTGTGGAGGCGTATGAAGACGGAGCAGAATAACAAGGGTAATGGATGACTTTGCCTGTCACCGTGATGCCATGGTTTCAGGTTGTGCAAGTTAAACCGCCTCGTCTGTAAGAGTCGACCTTTTGGGAAGCAACGTGTGTGTGTGTGTGTGTGTGTGTGCGCACGCTGTTGTATGTGCTCCCCTGTCTACAACAGCCACCAGCATCTTGGATGTGTTATATTATTTAACCAGTGTAATTACCACCGTCTCACTCCCTCTCTCTGTCTTTCACATCCAATCGATTTGATTTATTGTGTTTTATTAGCATAGTAAAACACATTCACACATTTTCCTTTTGCCCATTGGTTTTTTGTGGTGTTTCTTGCTAATCGGAATCGAGGCTCTTGAATCTGTGCATGATATTGACATGACCTGAGCAGAGCTAGCTTGTTAGAAAAACAGTATAAAGGAGGAACATGGAATCGGTTGACTGATCAGTACAAAAGGCGATGAACTGCCTTGCAAAATATCTGGTTCTCCATAAAAAGGCAAAGGTGCAGCCCTGTGGACAAAGAGAAGTCAGCTATGAGTTGTGTTGTGTGTGTGCTGCTAGCAATGAGCTGAGACTAGCATTTACACGCTGTACAAACCTAATTAAACATTCAGCAGTTTAAATTAGTTCACTTTCAGATTGTTAGTCTGTGAGAGTAATTCCTCAGCTGCAGCATTTTGATGGAGCATTGTGAATTTGCTACAGTTCTGATTCATACTTCTGACTTTGTTTCTTCTCCATAGCAACATCAGCTGAGGCTCACAGCTATTGTAGTATTTAAACGCATTCACCATATCCAACTGATGGAAAAAACATGGTTAAAACTTACTGGCCTGACAAAATGCTACTACATATGAACTATTTTGTATCTGCAGCTTGCCTGTCTCTTTCTACAATGGGTAATTAATGTCAGGAAAGCTTGGGTTTTTTGGGGGTTGGGTAGCCTCCAGTGTCTTAATAGCAGTGTCTTAATAGCTAATGTTTCTTTAATTACATTAGGGCTGAACATACAGTAGTCTCTACAAGTGCAACATCAACATGTACAGCTTCACCTCTTTGAATAGTCATGTTTTCTGTCAGACATCAGCCAACATCCTGTCTGTTCTCTCTGAGGCTGCTGTTGGACATAATGTTTCTGTGTTTGTTTTTGTTGTGTTTGGTTTAGTCTGGATTTGTCCTTAGGCTGTGAATTGTAAAGGTTCAGTTTAAGTGTTAGGGGAGTTTTGTCCCCCCCCCCCCCATGCTTGGGCTTTTACTAGTTTAAGTGGAGGTCATTGTTTTTTGGATTTGTTGACAGAGTGTGATTGCCCTTTTCTGTATTCTGATCAGTACTGGATACTGGCCTATCTCTGCCCTGCATGCATTGTTTGCCATGTTCTCTGAACAGTTTCTTGCAGACCTCTGCAGACAAGCTTTCAAATTGGATGGTGTCTGGATGGTAAATGCCAGTCTGCAAATTGACTGATTCAAACATTGTGTGCCATATTCTGATTGAAATATCTACAGTTTTACACATTTTTGGGACAGAAAGTACAGTGACCCATATATTGGAGGGGCAATGCTATCAGCCATGTTGGCTCATCGAGGACATACCAACACATTGGTGTTTGTGTTGGTCAGTCTGCAAAAATGTGACAGCACATAATGCACCAGTATTGCCTGTGGTAATTTAGAAACAGTGTCATCACATGGTTTGTCTGGCAGACTCATTGTTTACTCTGCTCAGTGTGAGTAAAAGAGAAACAGCACAGCTGAGAAGCCCTGTGTGCTCTTCCTCTCTGTTACTAATTGCACAGCGGAAATTTGCTGTGCTGCTAAATTCTAGACCTAAATATTTATAGGTTTAAAATGCTTTGTGTATTTAATCCCGTCTGTAATTTTTTGACCACATAAATGTCAGCATTGTGTTTACTTCTAAAGTGAAACTTCAGCCAGATGTGTTGACAGACATTACTGATGTAAGAAAATATTCAACAGCATAAAAATAACATTCATGACTTACTTTGGATTTACTTCTTGTCAGTCTCTGCTGTAATTTAAGAAAGATGTCAGGCTCCAAGTTTGTGCTTTGATTCTTGGTGATGCACAATCATATAATGGACTGTAACAGTGGAAGGCTGGTTATCACATCTGCTGCGCTGACTCAGGTGAGGCACCACTGCTGTCTGGTTCGAGGGCAGCTGGAGATCCCTGTTGCATGCCATCTCTCTTCCCACTGTGGCTCTCAAAAACATCACATGTTGCATGCTTTGGTAGGAAGGAGCAATAAAGTTCTTCTGTGTATGAGAGATACTACTGTTCAATTAATAATATTATCTTGTTCTTGAGTATATTTGCATAACAGCAGTTGATAGAAACATGCAATTATTTACTCATTATTTTGTTTTATTATTTTGAGTTTTCTCAAATTTGCTTAAAACTTGCTTAGCACTTATGACTAATGAGACTGTAACTACCAGTTGTCTTGAATTGTAATGTGTAATATTGAAAAAAAATCGACCTCAGAATAGAGTTTACATTAGTGCTGGTTGGGTTTTGGTAAGCGGAAAAACATTCATTGTTGTTCTTTTAATAATGAACTTTTGGTTTGAACGTTTTGAACGTGTATAACGTTATATATATATATATATATACAAGGATCAGCCATAACATTATGAGCACTGACAGGTGGAGTTAAT
>NW_023340095.1:20889681-20890126 GCF_004916995.1 Morone saxatilis | reverse complement strand
TTATGGCTGATTGGTGTATGTTATGAAAGCAAATTTTATATTCAAACATTAGTTACAGCCATTAGCCACACAGAGCTATATTAATATTGGCTGGAATCTGGAATCTGTAAGTTCACTGACAATCACTCTGATTTCAGAAGATACTACATAATGTTAGAGGTTTCTATGACTCTACAGCAGAGTATTGAGAGGTTTTTGGAGGTTGGGTTCAGCTGGCTCAGTTTATATCATGTAGTGTCTCCTTGTTTAGTAAAAACTAGGATGTGTTGTGTGAGACTTTGGGTGGCTTCAGAAATAAAAAAGTTTGTTTAGCAACAGCACCCTGCTACAGTCTGATGTAAACTGGAAAGCTGCAGGCAGTAATTCGCTCCTAATTAGACACATTTCCATTACTGCCCTGAAGAAGGAATCTTGAACTGCACAAGTTTACTGTGTGTGTGTGTGT
>NW_023340095.1:20885743-20889647 GCF_004916995.1 Morone saxatilis | reverse complement strand
AGAGAAAGAGAGAGAGAGAGATAAACTCCATGAGTTGTTGAATTGTGAACTCCTGCTGTCTCGTAACTCGCCTCTTCACCTACTTCCCGCTAAGTCTTCATTAAACTGTCTGATTCAGTTACCAGTAACTGGAGCTTAATTAGGAGAATTTGATTTTCACTGCTGGATCTGATGGCGACTGTTGATAACCATTTCTTATGGACAGAAATGAGGGAGATGCACTGCCGTGAGTTACAAAAGTTTCCATGGAACCAAAAGAAAGTTCCAGATTGGAGCACAGGAGTGTGATCCCAACCTCCTGACTGCGTTGTCTCATACTGTTAGCAGAAGGGCTGCTGGTAAAAGAGCATCTCGGGTTCACCACACACCAACTGAACACACACACACACACACACACACAGGCCGGCCAACAGGCAGATAACTTTCAAGGACTAATTCAAGATTAGAGAAGTAAAGAGACAGACGGTATCTATTTTAATTGCCCCATACGTATATACGTATATACATCAATCAGTGGAAGTACCGGAAGTAGTGCATGCTGATAATCTGTAATAACATAATCAGCACTCAAGAAATCATATGCTGATCATGATTTCAACTCTCGTTTTACTCATTCTGACTTTATTTCTTTAAACAAGTCGCCATAACTGCAGTGGTATCTCCCTACAGTATGCATGCGTTTAAATGCAAGCTGTCCTAAGAAGTGTACAAGTTTCTACTTTTCTCTTTACGTTATGTTTAACAATGTCTAGGAAATCAGGAAGAAGCTGTGCAGTTATCAGCTGCTTAGTCTTTCTTGTACAGAAACATGATTAATAAGAATGTAACTACCAGTTGTCTTACAGTAAAAAAAAGAGTAACGCTAGTATCAGCATCTCTATGAGGCACCAAACTGTGGGCCATTGCCCAGTGTCGTAAATCCAACTACCCATGCTGCTGCCACAGAGCCACTACGACCTGCAAAACGACTTATTTTTGCTTTTGTGCTAATAAAGAAAATGTCAGTTTACAAACACGCTTAACTAAAATAGTGGACATGGTAAATGTAGCTTCTAAACATCCACGTTTGCATTGCCATGTTATTATTTAGCTGAAAGCACTGCTACAGTACAATGTCATTAGTCTTGTTGTGAGACTTGCAGGGTTGTGTTGGGCTGATAATCAGGCTGCATTGCCATTGTTTCTTCACTTTTTAATTAGGTCTGACATTGTGTTTACATTAGCTTCTCCAGTTTGTGAGTGGTTGTTATTTTGCTCTAACCCATTAGCAGTGAATGTCACACTATTCTCAATATCATTTTCAGTTTCAGTTCAGTTCAGTTGCTTTAAGAGTTGTTATTTCTGTAAATGAACTGACAACAACCTCCACAGGTGCGTCAATCTCATCCACACGCCATTTTTCTGTCACTATTTCTTCTGGCTCTGGCACTGTAATATGATGTCATTCTTAATCCTGCCAACAATGCTCTGATTGGTTTGATTTGTTTATCCTGGATGTTAAAGTTATTTTAACAGTGTGCTCTTATTTTGAAATAAAGTCAGAATGAGTAAAATGAGAGTTGAAATCATGATCAGCATATGCTGAGGCTGAGTGCTGATTATGTTATTCCAGATTATCAGCATGCACTGGGGCAATAGATTCATGTATTAGGTGTGTGTCCCTGCATTGTTAGGGGTTGTTATTTTGCTCTACAATGAGCTCCACAATGTTTCCACGCTTTCATCACTGTTAAACATCAGATATTACCAGTTAATGTGGTTAAACTACAAGTGAGGTAGTCTCCCTGATGGACGTGCAAGAGACTAGTTACGAAGAACGCGTCCCTGGCATTGGTTCTCATGTTATTTGTTATCATCAACTTGGTATCTGTGTTATGTTTATCAGCACACATCTCTGCAGTGAGGTTTGCATCGAGTGGCTGAATGCCACATGCCTGTCAGTTGTCTGGTCAATACATTTTTACTGAATTTTAACAGTCCCAGACTTTGTTTGTCTGGCTGTCTGGTGTACAGGCATTGCTTCAGGATATTAGTGTGCGTGTGTGTGTGTGTGTGTTTGTGTGTGTGAAAGAGAGTAAGACTATAGGTCTTAGACTAAGCAGTTTATGAGAATTCTTCCTTCTCACTTGTTGCAGTGAATAAAGCCTGATCCCACACTGACATTGGAGATTATGGGGAGTTTTTTTGTCTGAGCGGACACTTCCTGCTGCTCAGCCCTAAATTCTCAGCTTAGCTCCATAGAAAATCCCTTTTACTGCATTTGTCTACCTGTCTTTGTGACTGTTTAGTGTCAGCGCTGAGCTGAAGAATCTGGTAGAAGAAATCTGTAAGTGTATATTAATTAATTGATAACAATTTTGATCAATTCATTATCATCATGAATCAAGCATCTCAGCTTCTCAAATGTGAGTATTGACTGATTTCTGTTTTATATCTTTTTAAATGGATTTCAATTCAGTTAATCTTGGTTGGACAAAACAAGAAATCTGAAGATGTCACTTTGGATTTTGGGGACTGCTGATGGACTTTTTATTTAACATTTTCTGGCATTTTATAGAGTAATTGTTGAAAAAATGCATTACTATTAATCAATAATGAGATTAGTTGCAGCCCCTTGATACTCAAAGGTATCAGTTGAGCATGTTTGTAAAGTTCTGCATTATGCTAATGAGCATTTGATTATACACACACAATTGATTATACTGTACGTCTAAGCAGAAGTGATCAGTCTCACTGGAGTACTCAGATAGCAATAATCAATCCCTCTTTTATTCATTTTTGGCATTCTGTGTAGAAGTGAAGTAAACAGCAGCCATATTACGGCAGTTTATGCCGCAAGAAGGATGGCAAGTCTAAGCTGCTCTTTCAGGTTGCTGTAGAAACCAAGCAGGGCTATTTGTTCCAATTTGCTCTGTGGCGTTGAGATCAAAAAGCTTGGAGCCCAAAGTGCTCTCTGCATATTAGCATCTGTGTTTCAACACAATTAGGCATCCTAATTTACATCTATATTGTTAATGTACAGTTGAACATATGTGGCCTGTGTTTTCTATGCAATACAAGGCTTCTTATGTTATGTGGCGTTTAATGTGTTTGAACTGTACTGAACTTTGTGGTTTGTTTTTGTCCGGTTAGGCCCTCACTTGATGTAAAGGCATCTCGCAGGTCCCTCTTTTGCTCCAGCCCCCAACCCCATGAAGTCTCAGTTTAAATGCCATTCCTGCTCCGCCTTCTCCGCTCCATTGATAAGTTGGCGGTTTGTTTACGAGAGCACCAGCACTTCTTTGTGGCTCTGCGCTCGGCTTATGAGAAGGAGGCGAGCAGCTCGTGAAAGACTCACCCCTCCCCCTCCTCTCTCTCTCTCTTCCTCCAGAATCAGTTTGAAAAGGACAGACGGCCCTCTAAGCCCCCTCCCCACACCCCAGTGATGCTTAGCTGGTGAGTACACTTTCATCTTTCCCATTCAAAACTTTTCATGCCACTTCCATGGATTTCTTCGATTAGTTTCTGCATCTTTCACCTAGATTTCTGTTTTGTACTTGTTCCACAACACTTTTTTTTCTTTTGTGCTCAATCTTGCTGGCAAACACCAAACTTCTCTCTGGTCTTGTGGATATCTCTGCGATGAGGCATTGCTGTTATTCTTTTCCTCTCATTCTCACTTTCTCTGAATGTCCCCCCACTCCCCTCCCCTTAAAAATCTCTGTGGCCTCTGTAGTAAAGGTAAGGCAGTCTTTTTTCGGTGAAAGCCCTTTATTCTGACTGAGTGAAGTGATTTGAAAAGCAGCGGCGAGAGTATAGCAGTGGAGGCGGAAGAGGGGAGGATAAGCAGGAGAGGTGGGAGGACGGTTGGAGGGGCTTTATACAGGCTGCTAATGGACGAGTTTTACCTCTCTCTCTCTCTCTC
>NW_023340095.1:20873457-20885655 GCF_004916995.1 Morone saxatilis | reverse complement strand
CTCTCTCTCTCTCTCTCTGAATGTGAATCAGTGAATCACTCCGGTGCAGACAGCCTTGAGCCTAACTGACACAGGATGGTAAAATCATTGTTCAGAAGAGATGTGACACGAGTGCACAATCATTTTGTGACACCCCCCACCAGGAACAAGCATTGGAGGTTCACTGCAGCATTGCTGCTTATTAATTGATTATTTACAAACCCTGATACTAAAAATATATATTTTTGAGTATAATTAAGACATGTAACAAGGTCCCACAACTAGACCCTACACCCAGGGTGAGTTGTATTACGGGAAGGTCAGCATCTTAAACCCATCACCAGAACAGCCCAACAGTCAATTAGTATGCAAAATACTTGCACTCAAACTATCAAGCAGGCGCATGATTTTTTGTTTAATGCGATCATCTGAATGCTGTAGACTGCATCAATCTATAACTTCAGTCTGCTGTTCACAGTAATCAAGCTCTGCTTTGTTTGTACTGAAAGGACATGATTAAGACTTTGTGTTAGATTCATAGATCATACACATTCTGTTATCTTCCTTCAGGCATAATTAGAGATTATGTGAATAAACATGGATATGAGAATACTGAGCAAACATATTGTCTGAAGCCATGCTGTTATCTGTTGTTCAATTTTTTTTTCCTCTACCGTAGGCTGATCTGATGAAAAACAATTGTTGAGAGTAAAAACTGTCATTCATGAATTGTAGCAGATTCAGGTTACAAAGAATGTTTTAAAGTGGATTCTAAGGGTTTGAAACCTACAAACCCCCTAAACTTCACAAACAAGATGATCAAATGTCATCATCTCTCTTTATTTATTTTATTATTTTTTTGGCCTNNTTTCCCAAGTGCTATTAAACAGAGGAAGGAATTTTTTTTTTTTAAGTATTATTTTTTGGCCTTTTTTATGCCTTTATTACAGGGGCAGCTGGAAAGAGACAGGAAAGGGGGGCAGAGAGAGAGGGGACGACATGCACACAAGGGCCACAGGTCAGACTCGAACCCGGGCCGCTGCGTATATGGGTCGCCAGCTCTACCGACTGAGCTAACCGGGCACCCCATCTCTTTTAATAATCTTTAGCTTTATCTGCTGCAGAGCATTGTTTGCCATCTGTCATCAGTTATTAGATCTACTGGTACAGGATGAAGACCAACTTTATCACAAATATAAGAGAAATCTTTTAGGGTTCATCACCTGATCATAGGCCTGAATAAAAACCAAGACCCTCAAGCTGAGATTGAAAATGTAACTCGTCAAACAAACCCACACTGCCAAAACCAAAAACCTTGCAGAAGAGCACAGGCCAATTTGTCTGGAAAAGCACAGACCACTTCTGCTCCAATCTCACTGTCTTCTCACTCTCTGTATTTAATATCCCTGAAGGCTGGCCCTGGCATTTGCTTACGTTCTGTTGTTGTACTCCCCGTGCTTAGCACTCGCCTCCTTCTCACTTACTCTGCTCAATTCAATTTGTGGCCTAAATGTCTTTCCCTAATATGTGTCATTGGAGCAGAGCAGCGGCGCTCCCTCTCTGGCTGCTTTGAGAAAAGCTCTTCTGTGTTTGTCTTGGTCCTCTTCGCTCCTCTGGGAGGACATCAGGGGCTCCAGTCGTGGTTGGCATGTTGTGTCCTCCAGCCCCGCTGTTGTTTGCTGATATTTAGTTCAGAATGACAATAAGCCGGAAGAAAACAAGCTCCTTTCAGGCCAATAAGAGAGAGAAGGGGTGGAGTGAGAGGGAGAGAGAGACCTAGGAAAAAAAGGGGGGGACAGGGGACTCATCCCTGGATGGGGATTCTCTTTAAGGCTTTCTGTTTGTGGCCCCTAGGGCCGAATTAAGTGAGCGTCATTATCCCTGGCAAATTACCACGCTGCCTTTGTGGTCCATCCATGGTACATTAGGGCGCCTTAAAACGTGGCTGAGCCGTGCCCATTCAGCTCACAAAGAGAGGGGCCGCTGGCAGATCCTTGGCCTGGCTCACAGAGGAGGCATTCACACCACATCGGGGGGATGGTGACGGTGATGGAGAGGGTCTTCTGAGTTGAGTAAAAATTACTCGGGCCAAGGCCGATGTGACATAGTCTTAATACACATGCCAGCTGATGATGTCATCACTTGGCTTCATCTAAAGTTTGATCAGCCGTGGAAATCCTGGATTTGATAAGGAGACCTATGAATGTGGTTTCCATGCCAGTTCTGTATAACCATAACAAGATTTGGATCTAGCCTTTCAGTGGACTAATTGCTAATTTGCCATGTAGAAACAAATCATCAGCTCGCCTCATATCAGGATATTTTTCCTCCAACTATTGGAATTATCCATCGCTACTTTGGGGAAACTACAAATGCTGTCAGATCTTCATCTCATTTTACCCAGTGAACATCGTGTGTATAGTTTATCTGTATACTACCTGAAGACGGCACACAAGCAGTCACAGAGTCACTCTCGCAGGAGGAGGCACGGAGCACGTTGCAAAATGAAGCTGGACTAATGTTGGTTTGTTTCAGATGTCAAACCAACAGAAACACACTGATGAATGTGCCTGCCTTGTTCCTGTATAGGATTTCTGCACACACCATCTCACAATCTTATGTGCTTCAGATGCCACCAGTGATTTACTTCTACCATTTAGTGATGAAACAATTATTCAGTCAGTCCTTTAGACCTTCCATAAACAGAAAATTAATTGACAACAATTTTGATAATTGATCAATTGTTTAAGTCAGTATAACTGTCTGTGGTTGCACCCTCTCAAATGTGAAGTTGTCAGTTTAATATCATTATAAATTAAATATCTTTGGATTGAAGAGATCACCTCAGGCTCTAAAAATTTGCTCTTGGAATCTTATAAAAAAAAATTCTTGTAGACGAACTAGTTATTAAGAAATAATAGATTAATGGACTCTTTTCACAGCAACCATTTCAACACAGGTGTTTTAGCAATGGCTCAGTTTAATACAGGTCTGACAGAGTCAGGCTGCTGCAATTGTGCATGTAGGCTCACTGGATATAATTGTGAGTTGTAACGCTATGATGTGTAAAGTGTTCTTTTTTTAAAATATTATTTTATTTCACCCGTTATCTAGTTATAATAGCTATCTCGCCCTTTTGTTAATGATCTCCATTTAAGAACTTGTTTGTAGGCTAAACCAAATTATATTTTACCAGTAACTGATTAAAAGTATCTAATGTCAGACTGAACCTTCCAGTCAATGTAAAATGCACCTTATTTGGCTTCACGTGTTGTAAAGAATAAAACATGACTTGATCAGTCAGAAAATGTCCTTAAAGGTCCCTGGATCCTCCTTGCTGGTTAAATTTCTCAATTAGCTGGCTGCTTCAAAACACACTGAGGACACTGGTCTTTCTTTGAGATGTAAAGTAATGAACAGGTGCACAATCTATGGACGAAGAAAGAACTGGGGATGCATTGTTTGACCTGGTCAGTGCTTTAGTGTTTTGTGGGTGTCATTTGAGATGATTGGATGAACCCTGGCATCTTTTATCCCCCCACCACTGAGGTGGAATTCTCAAAAGTTGTAGGGGCTGATGAAGGAAGAGGACACAGTGTCTGAGTCTGTGTGAAGGATTTCATTCATTGCAGAGTGCTTGCAACATATAAATGTCTGCCAGTTATGGATGGCATCTGCTACAAGCTGTGATGGAAGTTTAGTCTCCGTTTCAAACATCAGCAGGTAGCTCAGTTGATCCTCTGGGCCTGAAACACTTGAATCAAGTTTCCACCAAACGCCTCTAAATTGCGTGCACCATGAGCTATTATGTCAAACTCTTCAAAGAAAACTAAATAAGAGGGCTGCTGTAAAACTCCTAGTATGTGAAATGTTTGTTCTTGGCACCTTGACTTTATTTATCATCTAATCAACTGGAAGCTTACTTCGGCGATTGATGCCTCCTTCATTTTATTTTTCTTTCCACGATAGGTGTGAAATTTCATTACTTTCCAACATTGTTTCCTGGTTTTATGAACTGAAATCCCTCTGCTGAAGTAGATGAAGGAAGGAAGGGAGGAGGCTTTTGTCCAGGGGCCGTGGTGGAAACCCGGAGCCCGTAAATCTTGCACTGATCTTTGGATCATTAAACTGTGAGCCCTGAGTCCTTTGGTTCTTTATCACCAGGCCTGGATCCCAGGCCATAATGGAGGCTAACTGGCTAATGATTAGCTGTCTTCTGCAGTTACTCCAGAGCTGGCTGCTGCTGCAGGTGCCTGTCTGAATGGGAGGAGGCTATGAAAACATATAAATCTGGCCTCAAATAGTTTCTCTTTTTATCTGTCCGACTCTTGCAAAGCTTTATGTGAAATGTAATGAAGGTTCATGATGCAATGTTGATGTAGTAACTATTGTTGGTTTGGACATTTTAAGTCCTGACAAGTTGTAAAGCCATTCACGTACTGTATCTAGTCCACAATAGAAGGTGGAGTGGTTTGTGTACATGTGCTTCTGAAATTGACAAACAGCAGTTACCACCTCTTAGTACTGCTGCTGAACCAATTGTCTAGTTTCTGAACAGTCACTCGATTTATGGAGCTGAGAGGAAGATGATTGGCTTCTGTGAAAATAAAGAGTGAGAGGCAGTGTTTTCGATAATGATCGCCTTTACTTTTTGCCTCTATCAAAAATCCTTGATTAGTTTTGGTTACTCTGGAACTATGCAGGCATGTGAATGAGATACATATTAGGCTTCGAAGCGAAGATAGAAAATAGCAATGATCATAGCCTCTCCACTTACAAAGCTGACTTTAAATTAACTAGTTTTTTAAATGTGAGCAAGCTTTGTGAAAACACAAAGACAAGGGTAGGCTGGAACTCTGTGTCAGGTGTTACCCCTCCCCCCAATCCAGCATAGAAAGTGATCCACAGTCCATCACAGGATATTGTTTGATCATTAATAACCAAATTGATTACATTCACTGTATTTTTCTGTGATGATGGCCATGAAGAAAGGGGAAAGGGTTTGTAGAAAATGTCTTCTCTCAAACATAGGGGCAGACAGAAGTTTCATATTGGACGATTCTGCAAAATCATAAAACTGCTAAATTTAAACATTAGCAGTTTTTGAACATCCAACGGCAGAATTTTTTAGATTATTTCTACAAGATCCACAGATAGCAACAACTGTCTGGTTAAAGTTAGTTAATTGAAACACATGGTTGAGGTTAGGAAATGAATAAAGGGAGATCAATATCTTATATTATTATTAATAAAAAAGAAATGTCCTGGAAGAGAGCTTCTTGATCTGTTTCTCCTCCTGAGGTTTTTTGGGGTGTTCTAACTCACATGATGGTGTTGTGTATAGGTTGTAGAGCCCTTTGATATTTATGATTTTGGGCTAAAATTCACTTGACTTAATTGGTTTCTGATGGGAGGCAAACTCCAGTCTTGGTATCAGAGTCTGCCTCACAACATACGTTGGGAATGAAAATAATTCTTTCGGATACTGGGCTGCTTTGCCACATTACAAAATGTGTGTAGTGTTGCTGAAAAGAAGATTACTGAGCTTAAATTTGCTCTTGCTCTCATTTTTACTGTCAGAAATACTCACTTCAGAAATATCTTGGAGAAAACAAAAGCAGTCCTAGCAGATCAGTCACAGATATTGTTGCAGCCCTGACTTGTGGTTATGAATGGAGCCTGTAACGCTCAAGCATAAATCCAGCTTTAATGTGTTAACATCTCTAAAACCTTTTAGAAACCTTTGATTTATTTCGGGCTAAACCAGCCTCACCTGACAAAGCAGAACTTAACTGTCTCCTCTGTCAGATTTTTCACTCGGTGGGAAAACCACTTTGACTCTCCACAGCCGGTCGGTCGGTTGTGGGTTCCTGGCTGTAAACTTGCTGTTTGCTGCTTAATCATTCAGTAAGGATTAGTGGCACTGTGTGTTTTCTAATTATAGACCTGGACTGTGCACTCTCCTCCTCTGTGGGGTCAAATCTAGCCCACCAGGCCCTCAGCCAGCAGCTTACTCACAGCTACACTCAGCCGCTACTTTCACACGTTTATTTCTGAGTCGTTAACTCACCATCTTTTTATTGTTGTTCTTTACTTTTCTTTTTATCACTCCATGCTCTCTCGGTTTCACTCTCTCTTTCTTACTGAGCTCACAACAAAGACATTTGGATAAAATAAAACTCAATGAGGCAGCCGTCAAAATAAATCACTTCTTGTATCAAGGAGGAAATAAGGAATTGCCTCTAAGAAAAGGACACCAATTCTTTTCATTCCACGCAATCAATCAGTTCTGTTTCACGTCTTTTCACATCTTTTCATTCTTTGAGAACAATAGGTTTGATTAACCCCTCTGGGAAAGCTCATTATCCATTTCCATTACAAAGGTGTTAGTAAGACACTTGGATTTGAAACGCCTGAGCAAAAAAACATAGATCAAAGGAATATATTGCTGTCCACGAGCTCTGAAAGACAATAATCGAAAAATGATGGCTGCCAGTCTTAGCTCAAGCATCTGGCTTAACAACAGGCCATGTGTATCCTGCTTGGCTGATATCAGTGTATGTGTTTTTGATCATTGGGACTGCTATGGGACGCTTGAAACAGAAGTACAGTATATGGGTTGACAGATGCAGAAGTTTGAGATCAGAGTGTGTGTTTTTTTCTATGCTCTTTTCTTCTCTGATGCCCACTGACATTAAAATGATTTATTCTGCCTTCTTTCACTTCCTAGATGAAGTGAGTTGCAACAGTGGGGCTTCAATTACTTATTTATGAGTTTATTTTTATTATAAGACCCTGTTAGGGCATTTTGGTGGTATCATTGTTAAGCTGAATCAATTTCACTTCTTCAAGGGACACCCAGGAACTGGTTCAATCCATTTTTAATCAAAGCACCTTATTATGCAGGAATTCAGCTCAGATCAGTGCATCTATTTTCCCATCAGTCATTTGACAAGCCTGTGATGTGGAACCTCATGGTGGTTGTGAAGATAACTGTTTGTTCTCTGAAATAACCACAAAATAATTTATTTACATCATCAAATCTGTTGTGATGCAAAACGTGTAATTAACAGTGACATTTTGGCTGGTTCAACATAGTCCAAAACCGATATGGACACAGACAGTGAATGTGCCTACGGTTTTGCTGCATTGGTTGTCTTCACTCATGGGCTTGTGTGTTTTTATTGCGGACAGATCATTGTGGACATGGGTAGATGACAACATTTACATAACATGAACGTTCACAGGCACACAGACACAGTATAATTTGAGTTTTAACAAGATCAGCTGTATCTCCATGTGTCCAGTATAGAGATAGGTTCAAGTTGTCTTTAGCTTAGTTTAGCTCAGCTTAGCTCAAAGATTGATTTCCAATTTACACCTGGTACTAACTTTTGATCTATATATTGATCTAGATGATGAGATCCAGTCCATGGGTCCATGCATTTACCGCTGCCTTGAAGTGTTCCTGTCATCCACTTTCTGCCCACATTGTGATTGGATCTCAGTGTACAAATTGTAAGGCATGGCTGGTGAATTTGTCAACAAACACGGGGTCAAGGGAAGCCACACCATGGGCAGATGTCTTCTTTTATTGCGAGGGAAGACTCATAGCTGCTATCTTTTGTAGCTTTTGCTTTAGTTTTTTTTGGTGATTTGTGTGAATGTTAGCAAATAACAGTAGTATCTGCTGTGAAATTGTTAAAAGCAAAAACTGAGAGCATAAGGAAATAACTGAACTTAAATTTTCAACTCATGAGTGAAATCTAGATAGACTTAACCAGTTCAAGCAGCAGTTTTTTCTCATCCATGCATGTCTTTTCGTTGAAACCTTAAGGACATCTGGATTTTGTCTCAGCCTCTCACCTAGTTATGCCATCTCTGAAAAGGCACATTCACTTCGGCATATCAAAATGAGATTACATGTAATCCTTGTTCTTGTACAGGATGACCTCCTCTTTTTAGTAGAATTAGGTTTCTTTACAGAATTAATTAGGTGGTAGGAGGTTTGGGGCTGAGAAGATTTCTTTTCTTTTGTGTCCCCCCACACCAACATTAGGGAGCAGGATTGATAGAGAAGGTCTTATTAGTTCTGCTCCCTGTGAATATTGAAGTGTAGAATGAAATATTGAAACACACGAATACACTAAAGAGCCTTAATTGAAAAGGGTGACTAAATCAAACTTAACTGGCTGCATCAATTAGCTAATGAATAGACTGGTAATGAGATCTTTGGAGATCTCTCTCTTTGTGCAGGTGACTGATGGTTGTAGCTGGAGAATTGTTCTTGTTGATCCTCAGAAGATTATCTTGGATGCTTGGATTCTGGCACAGTATAAAACCATCCACACACACTCTTTGATGAAGATATCCGTGCTGGAGCGTCCAATTTACATCTCAGCTTGATCAAACTGCTCATTTACAGAACTAATGAGAAAATGAACAAAAATTAAGGAATCATTTGGTTGTTCTATTTCATCAAGAAAAGAAGCTGCATTTCTTTTTCTGCTGCGGGGTGATTATATCACAATTATAACACAACACGGTCCTCTCCGATGTGCGGTGAGGGCGACGGCTCCCTTTTGGAATCATCAACATAGCGTTGGAGGCGTGTTGTGTACCGGTAAACAATGCCACCAGTGATCAGACTTGTTTTCATTTCCATCACCAAATTTCCTGGCATAATGCCTGGGTCACGCATCAAGAAGGCCGTAACGAGAAATTGTGTTGTGAGACCACATAGCAATTAAAACAGGATACAAGATGTTTTTTTTTTTCTAATTACATCACAATGGATTTAATTATAGCTGCATGTTTTGCAAAGCAACAGTGTTGAAAATAGCGTCAGGCTTGGATCATCTGTCTTTTGTTTGTGACAGGATGTTCCCTCGCTCTCTGGACTGTAATCAGCGTTGGAGAGAAAAAAAAGACTCTATGACATGGGAATCAAACACTGGCACCATTTGGGAGAGAGGAGTTAAAGAAATGGGGCAAACGATCCGCTGCAGCCTTTTTGTCCGTCTCTGTGTTTGATTCTAACATGTAACTGTCTCAAAAGAATAAAAGTCATTTACATTTAATGATTTTCTAAACGATAACCTAATGGTCAGTAACTACTGATGAGCTTCCTCACAGAGGTTGATGGCTCATTCAGAGCGCTCATAGTCCACAAAGTTTAAATAAAAAAACATACTTCAAGAAAGCTTTTTCTAAAAAGTTGCATCTGAGAGAGTTCAAAAGCATTTTACTCTCTGACAGCTTATAGTGCTCCTGCAATCTTAAATCCCTCTCCCCAACACTTCCTCTTCCTCTTTTGCTTTTAGTCTTTCAGAGAACAGCAGGGTCTGACAGCCCCAAGCTGAACAGTGTGAAGTTTGTAAAATGAAAATTGCTTTGTGGTTGCTCATAAATGTCTGACCACTTTATTTCTTGTGGTGTGTGTGTATGTGTGTGAAGTATCGTTTATATGTAGCTACACGTGTCAAGGTTTTGAGATGGACTGCGTTTGTCTCCGAATCCATCAGCACTAACAACTGGTGATCAGACTTTCCTGCTATGTATGCAAAAAACTAAGAATATCACTTCCACAATATTTCTCCACAAATGGCAGACGTTTTCCCCCCAGAAAGGCGCAGAAGGTGTCCAGTTTAAGAAAAACCTGCATAATTGATTGTAGAAACATAACAAATGTAGATGCTTCGATACAGGAAATGAGGGGTCACTGAATGGTTTGATGTGTACGCAAAAGATTTTGGAGCAGTGTGTCTCCACTGCCATCTTCAAAACACCAAAGGAGGAATTATGTTTTGTCAGGTTTTTCTGTGTGAGTTCCCCTCCAGTAGAGTTCAGGGACTTGTAAAATATATATGCCAATGACAATGAAAGCTGTTGTGGTGAGTTAATGATATATATTTGGCATTTTTCTTTTAATTTGTCACACATCTGCAAGCAAGTGGAGTACATAATAATAAATAAATAAATTTTTTTGGGAACTGTCTGAGCGTACGGCTAGGCATTGGACAAGGGGATTCTGTAGTGTTGGGAATGTTTTTTTTTGTACGATGTAACTTCACCAATCCATTGTTATAGACAGGAATATTTAGAGGAAGCAAACAACAAACTATTTACCGCCAGCTTTCAAACCCACAGGTGATACATTTTTGATAGTCAAAAGATAGATCTTGGTTTTAGGGACAAAGGTGGTCAAGTGTGGTCAAGGAATGAATACTGTAAGTGTTGACTCTACACACTACGCGTTTGTTCAGACCATCCCTCAGTACAATTTGGCTGATTAGATTCTCAAAGTGTGTCACAGTTTGTCACAGTTGTATTTTTAGCTGTCTTTCATTAGATCACATGAGATGAATTTTCAAGCCACAGTAACAAGATGTGTGTCTTTGTCATAGGGCTTGTCAAATCCAGCGGAAAGTGCCAGACTGACTGGCACAGAAGATCCAAAGTGATGTTATAAATATATTTTTTCTTTAGTGATTGTTTCTCATCTGTGAGTATTGACAACCTTAAAAAAAAAAGAAACATTAAAAAAAGTCTGATTTGGCTTATTTGATTTTTACAACTGATTTCCTCCACAAATATCTTGACCTCAAGTTGTGTGTTTGTGTGCGCATGTGTCTGTGAAAATGTCAATGTGTCCTTGAGTGACAGTTCAGAACTACAGTATGCTCAACAAAATAGCTGCAGCACTAAGGAATTGAAGACAGCTGAATGGAGAAAAATACCCTTTCCAACCAGATGGAATGTCACAATCATCTGTGCTGTGAATATGGCCAGCCAGAGTTTTATTTAAAATTCCAAAAGAATAAATAAGCTCACAGCGTGAATTAAACCTGAGTAGACAAAACCAAAGTTAGCTACTGACAGCCTTGAACGAAAAGAACAAATTCTTTCAATAATATAAATGAAAAGTATATTTAGCAATGGATTATTATAGTGTGCTGAGCATGCATTTGATGTTCATCTTTACTGAAAAATACCAGTATTATTTAAAGGAGATGGACTTGATGCCTCTATGCATCCAGTAGTTGTATATGTTCTGCTGAGAAGACACTCTTCCCTGCAGTTTGCAGTATATAGGCTCAGAAAATGACAAAGACAAACATTGAGAGAAAATGCAAATGAGCTACTGATTATGCACCAGACCCCCTCTAAGAATGTAAAAAAAAAGGTTAAACTTCACTGTTTTTGCTGAAAGTGGTATTTTTAGAATCTTCTTAGAACTGATATTTTTTAATTTAACATTTACTGAACTGAAAATAATAATCTGTTTTAATTTGTACAGTGTCTGTGTCAGATATATCACAGATCAGACCAATTAATGCGTAGATGACAGCGTTTGTGTTTCCCAGAAGCAGCGCTGCGGACGCCACTGACCTGTTGCATCTGTGTGTGATCTGCTAGATCTGGCACAATCTGAGCAGTTGAGGAGAATTTGTTAAAGATCAAGAGGCTCATGCTTTGCATATCTCAAGTAGTGGTTGAGAATGCATGAATTCATCGTCAATTTCCTTCTTGGTTGATTTTACACTTTGAAGCACTCATTCTGAATACTGCGATATCCTGATTTGATATTTAACTTACAATTTCTACATACTGTGACTCACACGTACACACACACATAGCGTAATTTACAAATTTCTATCCTAACCTCGTAGTTTTTTGCCAAGCCCCCACCACAACCACTTGTGCAACGTTCCTCTCAAGACACTAATCCATAACAGAATGCTACTGCGAGTTATTTTGATTATTGAATACCATAGCGCTTCTTATACTCTAGATTTGTCATGACTTATTCTTACGTAATAAAAAGTAAATAATTTTTCAAGAGGAGGGTGTGCTCATACTATGAACGCCTGTCTCTATATGTCCTAGGAAGTGATGTAAATATTTTTATTAACTTTAACTGACTTTATAGTCCCAAAATAAAAAATTCATAACTATTGATCTAAATAAAATGTCCTCATTTATAAGTGCTACGCATTATAACGGCCGCTTTCATTGTCTTCAAGAAACAGGATCTCTGTTATATCTATGTTCTCTCATTTGAGGATGCAGAGGTGTTATCTTCTTTTATATGGCTTCTTTTATACAGCACAAGTTCTCGCTAATAGTAGTCTATATGAACTGTACGATGAATTGAATTGCATCTAAGCTACATACAGATGGTACATCAGAGGTAAGGAAATCAGCTCCCTGTCATAC
>NW_023340095.1:20867746-20873258 GCF_004916995.1 Morone saxatilis | reverse complement strand
ACACACACACACACTGTACTTCCTCACAGACATCCATGCACTCGATTGCCAGTGTCACATAGCGTCTTTATTTTTGTATTTTACTAGTAGAGTTCTTGTGTAATTGGAGGCTTGTTTGCCAGATTGTTATATAACTGTCAACAACAAAATTAATGCTTCTACTAAAATTCCTCATTTTGGAATCACAAAGGCGCTCTCAACAGACTGTGTTTTTGTGTGTGGTTGGCAGGTGAGCTTTTATTAAAGTTTTGCAGCCAATCCCCAAGTAGCACAATGGTAGAGTGATGAATGCCCACAGCTAAAATCCAATAAGATGGATTTGGTAGGAACAGCAGCTCCCGTTCACTCATTCACACGCTATCTCTCTTCCTCTCTCTCTTTCTGCCTCGTACTCCCTCTACCTCGCTCCATCACACACGACCAGTCGCACATCCACCAGCGGGACTCCAAATCAGTCATTTGTTCGTGCCAGATCAATGCTCTGTAATCAACAGGGGAGGCACATTGCTGGTCTTTAATGGAATGCCTCCTACCTGGGCTGCCCGTCCTGCCGAGCCTGAAGTGGATTCACCGAAGCGGTCGGTGATCAACGGCGACAGACACGTCAGCTGTCTGCTGTTGTCTCCATTGTGCGTGACCGCTCGGTGCTGGGAGATTGCAGCCTGCTATATGGGCCACTTTGAAGGCTTTGAGAAACAGCAGCATGAATGCAATAAGCCTGCACTTAATTACATTCGCAAGATTTGTATTGAATTCCAGTGTTGCTGCCTGGCTGTGAGGGCGGACTGTGCTGGCTTACTGTACATTTAAACATGTCCCTTATTGTGTTTAAAGTTTAACTGGAAGAATTATGAAAGTATAAATGAATTAATTAAATTGACCTAGCACAATTGGCTTTTACAACATGCATATAAAAACTTCAGACATTTAACACGAGCAATGGGTGGAGAAAAACCTTGAAGCCATCAATAAAATACTGAAAGTTCTGGTGTCAAGTTAGAGTTTGTTAAGCTGGTGGATGCTGCAGGTGACAAAGGGTGTGATACCTATTTTTGTTTTCTCCCCAGAGATGATGTTTCTCCGCCCCAGCGGGTAAAACTGTATCTTGTGACAACAAAGGGTCTGATGGATTCGCTTTGATCTTTTGAGCAAGCTCATGAATAAAACTGCCTGTCTTTTCATTGGTACTGCACACCCAGATGCTGTACCTTTTTACCCAATCTGACAACTCAACAGCATTGGCTGTTTGTTGAAACAACAACAATGTGTATAACGTTGTCCTGAAAAGCAACCCCTCACAGCCACACTAATAATGATCTGTCAGTTGCAGGTGGATGTATCGTGATGTTATGCTGCCTCAAGTGTTAGTGGTGTAGTTGTGGTGGATTGTTTGGGGTGACTTTGTCAGTGGGGACCAGTTTGCTTTCCAAAGACGATCTTTCTTTAAACGGAACCGAGTACTTTTTAGTGCTAAACATATCTTTACCTGAAGATGGCAGATCAGAAACTGCTCATACATTTGGGACAGACACATGGGTCACTCTGTGAGGGCACTGACAGCCTGTTCTGTCTGTTGCAATGCTTTCCCCCAGCGCGTCCTGCAGAAAGTTAATACACTCTGATTAACAAATCTTGTAAAATAATAACTGATCCGTAAAACTGTTCCTTAAAAAGTTCTGGCATTAGTGCTGCCATTTAATTTAGCCTATCATCAACAATAATCCCCAAGTATGTATATTTTAGAACATAGTCAGTGGTTATAGAATTTTCTGGGGAAGGTTTTTGGAAATCAATAATAATTTCTTCAGTTTTCTCTGTTTTATTATTAGGGTGCTAGCTATGAAAGTAGTTAGTTCTCTAAATATTTAAATGCTCTCAGCATGGTTTTGCTGTGTCTGGGTTAATAGCTTCTACATGCTGTCTTTGCATTAGGGTAGATATAAATGTAGATGTATATAATTTACTATTTAACATATACAAATGTATGCTGTCTCTGTGCTTTACTCTTACAGCTGAACCTAAGGCACTAGTAAAATGATTTCAAACAATACCCAGCCCTAGTCGTAAGAAGGTTGAGTTTGATCAGTGTTGTCTCGTGAAGATCTTAAAGTATGTGAGATAAAAGCAGAATCAAGGAGAGCAGGTGTTTTAGATTCTTCTCAGCAATGCCAGATTCCTCTTGTAAATTCATGTTTACTGGGTGCTTATAGACATCCTGAGGTACTCTGCTGCCCATTACCATTCCACAGGGATATCCGGTATTGGGCTCGAAGGTTGTCTCAGTGTTTTGCGGTACCAGCTGCTCCTCTTTCCCAAGGTAATGTGAGATTTGTTGCCACTTGTAAGATGGTGAATAATCCATACGGTCACCAACAGGTCCTAACTCTCAAATATTGGCATTGATAAAGTAATTCTTGAGTTTGATGCCTTGGGAATACAAATGGAGAAACACTTGAGAAGATAACAAACCAGCAGTCCAAAGTGTGTATTAGACGCAGAGCAGTCACACCTAATAGACACACCTTTACTGGCCTTCTAATCCTGTATTTTGAATGATTGTTTTTTTCAAATTGACATTTGATTCTTCCACTGCATCTTCTGTTTTGTTTGATTGTTGTTTAGCTGTTATTTTCATCAAGTGCCGCTTCCAGAGATGTCATCAGTCACACTGTCCAATCTAAGTGCACAATGTCCATATAAATCGCTTTTTTTACATTAGAGAATCCAAAGCTGTTGCAGAATGTCACAGTTGTTTTTCATTTGGCACTGTTTATCACAATATTCTCTGACAGGAAAACCGCTCACACAGAAACAGCATGTAAAGAGCTGGACAAGTGGTCTGTGTTGTGTCTGGATGACCGAAGCCCTGAGCTCAGTGCTGCCGTCCCAGCAGTGTCACTCATAACATAGACACAGCACAGACACAAAGAGCTCTTTAAACACCAGCCACCAGCTTGTCATCAGGCGGCCTGTGATTGATCACTTTGACACAGTTCAGTAGAGTGTCATTAGTGTGAGAGGCCTTGAAAATGTGGACTGTCATTCCTAATAAATTATTGCTCTGGACTACTGTAGATCAGCTGAAGCTCAGAATCAGAATGATTTTGGACAAAGGGTTTTTACCACTGCAGCTGTGGCTTTGTGCCATTTAAAGCTACTAAGGTTTTCTGCTTTTACAACTTTATTTTTGCATTCTTCCTGTTGGAATACTAATTCAAACATTTGCTTCATTCGTCCTAGAAATTCAGAATCCTGTGAGAGAAGGCTGGCATTTGCGTTGATCAGTCATGCACTCAGATCATGCCTTCTTCCGCATTCCCGTGTGTGCCATGGTGTCAATTAAACCTGAGGTCTGCTGTGCTCTAGCAGTCTGACTCTGTCTAATGGGGCTCCTTGCAAAGAGACCATCCATAATAGAATTAATAATGAGACACACTTGCAGGAAGGGCTCAGTTATCATCACCATCTCATCTGCGGTGAATTTCTACCGAACTCTCTCGCTCTGAGAAATAAAACATTAGAAACAACTGGACAAAACCGCAAGCCTGGCCTTAAGACTTCATAAGAGATCATGGTGCATTAAATTCTGATGAGCTCCAATCCTACCTGGCTTCCTGGTGATTAAAGCTGGTTGTGGGTGTCTTTTTGTAAGAAAGGGGAAGTGTGGTTTTGTAGAGATACAGTTGAGATCTATCAGCAGAGAGGAAGGGAGCTGACAAGGAGCAGAAGGGTTTATTAGTGCTCTTCTTTCTGCTCGGTGCCACGGGAATAGAACAGAGAGAAGATGAGCAACAGTGGTGTGGTAGAGAGATCTGCACTCTTTCCAGCAACCTGAGAAGAGATGCAAAAGTAAAGTCAAAAGTATAAGACATTTTCAGGAAAAAAATGAAAACTGAAAAATAAAATGAAAGCTTTTACACAGCTGTAGCGTTTTTAAACACCTCATGTCAGGAAGGAGTTTACTGAATGATGTGTTTATATTTCCAGTAGCAGACACAGTTGCTGAAGTAAATGGAGGAACTGGGCTATTGTCATAAATACCAATTGTCTTGGCTGAATGGACAGAGAGAGACAAGAGAAGAACATCACCCACATAAACTCAAAAGACAATCAGTGGAAATTACAGAGGAAAAACATCGTCACAGTACTTTAACACAGTAAAAATACCTTAGGTAAATACATCAAACCGGAAGAAATGTTATTTCATGAATGAACACCACCAACACAGAGGGCTGTGGCATTAAATCTCAGGGTTGTCCAGCAAAAATGTTTAACCAACACCATCCAGTTCATCTTTTCATTGTCACAATGTAAGCCTCTGTCAAAGGAACAAAATAGGCCTTGCAATACAGTAACTCCAAAGCCTTACATCCAAGTGTCACCTTGGTAGGAGTTACGGCTGTGTGCAACAACAATTCAATTCAATTCAATATTATTTGTATAGTGCCAATTCATAACAGACGTTATCTCAGGAAACTTTTCAAATTATAAAATGATTTACAGAGACCCAACAGTTCCCACTATGAGCAAGCACTTGGTGACAGGCGGCAAGGAAAAACTTTGTTTTAAGAGGCAGAAACCTCGGACAGACCCTGGCTCTAGGTGGGAGAGAGAGAAAGAGANNTAGACCGAACTCCTTTTAACATTTACAGAGACCCAACAGTAACTTAAAGTTTGAAATGTTTATTGTAACAGCAGTTATTTGCCATTTTCTCCCCCACAAAAGGTTTTCCTGGTCCATAGACCTAAAACAATTGGAGAAAAAGTTGTTGCCTTGTACTTCAAATGACATTTGCCTTATTGACTGATCTGTAAATAAAATGTCAGTGGCCAATGTTTATCTGTTGTGTTGCATCAATTTTGCGCTGGCTAAATGTTGTATTGGTTATTTCCAATTTGGGTATTGGAACTTTGCAGGCAAATACTAATGTGCTCCATGCAGCAGCACGGACAGTGAGCAGCTCTTCAACTCTGCATCTCAAATTTTGGATGAGAAGAGAAATTGACTGAGCTTCAAAAAATTGATAAATAACAACAAAAAAACATTGGTATTGCTATCTGCTCAAACTTTCTCTATGATTTGATCAGAATATGAGGCAGTATCAAGATATCCACACACATATAAAAGAGAAACAGAATAAAACTCAAACAAAAGATTATAAAATATTGAAATACTAAAACCACTACGAGCTACCAAAGGCCATTGAAAACATTTCTTGAGTTTTGTATTAAACGTTTGAGCGACAGCGGGAGGCTATTCCAAAGCTTTAGACCTGACAAGAAAATAAGATAATGATGTGTTGCAGCATTGCTGCTGGTATGTATACTCCGTGTTTTATTTGATGGCAGTATTTCAAAGATATTGTGATGTTTTCACTACTAACAGGAAGTGTTCAGAGATTTTGGTGACATTATAGATGTCCTGAGCAGTGAGCAGGCTGTGGACAAAGCTGTGGTTCCTTAAAGGCACTGGTAGAACGATTGATTATAGCCACAGGGTGTGTGTGTGTGT
>NW_023340095.1:20867324-20867712 GCF_004916995.1 Morone saxatilis | reverse complement strand
TGTGTGTGTGTGTGTCCATGTCAGCATTTCAGAGGTGCGTTATTGTAGGTTTGTGATATGGGTGTCCCTTAATGCACTCCTGCCCAGCATCCAGGGTGAGTGATCAGGGCAGTCTGTGGGATTGAATCCAACCAGGTCTGCCCAAACACCCGACTCTGCAGCAGGCTGAGGGCTCGTTTCATTGCCCCCCTGTCTGTCCCTGAGCATGGCTGCTGCTGATGGGATCATGGCTGTGGATTACTACTGCTAATAACACTCCACACCCCTCCTCTCTCTAATTGGCAAGGGCTGTTGCCGGCTTCACATTCACAAACAGTACTTAATTGCCATGTCAGCACAAAGGAATGCCTGCTATACTGCGGGAAAGTATAACTTCTTGGTCCTTTTT
>NW_023340095.1:20845046-20867170 GCF_004916995.1 Morone saxatilis | reverse complement strand
TCTTTGTCTTATCCCTCATTCTTATCCTTCATTCTTATTCTGTGTCTTTGTCTTATCCCTCATTCTTATCCTTTCTTATTCTTATTCCTATATTTAGAGATATTTTCCTCAGGACTTGATGGCGAGGAAACCAGAGCTAAAAGGAGACAGAATAATATTGAACACGAGTGCAGAAATATCTCTAAATGAATGATATTGTGGCTGTGTGTCTGCTAAGACACTGTTTGCTGATACAACATACGCAACATAATGTAGTTATTCACGTGTGACAAAATGACCATATGTCTAAATAACTGATTATTTTTGCACTAATGCTGTAATAGCTTTCATTCTGATTCAAGTTGTTAATCATTGATCAATTATGCTTACTAAAACACAATATAAACAGTTCTTTAGCCACTTTATAAACATTTTACTCTATTATTATTATTATTATTATTATTCAAATACTCAAGTAAATATCAGACACAATGGGGATATCAAGATAAGCCTGTAATAACACACAAACAGTAATAATTCAAACAGCAGCTGCACTTTGATAATTAGCTGGAGAACAGTTCCGTGTTGTTCTGTATTTGTGTTTGTGTTGCATAATGTACATACTGCAGCCACACACCATGTATCTCTGCAGCTTTGCTCATCATATCAAGTGATATGTTTTGATCCAGGCTCTCTTTGAAGTCGGATGTAATAAATTTGCTCATCAATTACACTGTCTGGCTGGGCCTTCTGTGTGTGTTTTGTTTGGTGTCCGCTCCAGTTAATTAGAACAGAACGTGTCGTGTCGTCCTTGAGATAGCAGCTAATAAGTGCGGGCTGTCTGAATCACTGCTTCATAATGCCTGTTTTGCTCTGCTAGCAGCATGCATAATGAAAGGGGAACCCAGTCTGTGTTGCAAATAATACACAGGCAGTACTCCTGCACTCTGTGGGTCATCTGTGCATCGTGAGGGCAGCCTCACAGAGAGGTCCTTCAGAGTTCTCAGACCTCACATTAACACACCGTTGTGTTGATGTGTGAGCTGGTTTAGGATTCCTCGGATGGTTTGTGACATTCCAACTCTTTGATGTTTGTAGTGAAGAGATAGTCTTCTGCCACTATCTCATGTTATCAGCTGTTATCAGCCCAGCCGCCATTGCCCTGTTGTGTCTGCAACTCATCACAGAGACGTGTTTAAAACATTTAGCTGGTCAAACACCACACAGTGAAAGGTCTAAAGGGGCCCAGAGACCACCAGGGTCCTTGAATGTGATTGAGGCTTTCTCAGGCAATATGAGCTTTAGTGTAATTGCACTGACGTGGAATTTCTGGGCCAATAACAACAACTGATAATTGTCTGTTTGTTGTGGTTTATACCAGTGTAATTACAGATAACATTATACTTGCAAAAATGTGACGAAGAAACAGCATTTTTACTCACATTCTGATTTATTTTCTCTTCTAAAGTGCTAACAGGCAGCAATGCAATTAATTTTAAGCCCTCTAGCTGTCAGTGACATGATTATTCTTGCAGTGTTCAGTCACAGTTACAGAATAACTGCACTCCGCAGCTATTTACATCTAGTTATTACATTACTGCATTATTGGATGTAATTATATTGTCAACAGATGCAGCCCTATTTTTATTTTATGATCAACAATAAAGACAGTCAAATGGCAGAAATCTGAGTTGGTGGACCTTGCTACAAATATTAAATTGGTCTGCAACTAATGATTATTTTCTTAATCAATTAATTGTTTACTCCCTAAGGTGCCATCTTCCAGTAGCTTATTTGGTCTCAAGAGCAGTTACCCTAAATGGGTTCAGTTTATGTGAAATAATCACATAAAAGTTGCAAATCCTCACATTGAGGAGGCTGGAACCTGCAAATGTCTGACATTTATATTTGATAAAAAGTTCAAATTCTGCACTGGATTCTTTAAGGTGAACTAAAACACCTTTGCGGACTGCTCTACACACATTTAATCAGTTCTTATTTTTGAGCAAAGAACACAGGCACAGAAGCTTGAATAAAAGCTCAGATTGCCCGCCCCCCCAAAACCCTTTTCTTTGTGACCTTTGGCTCCCCAATTAACAACCTCCACTCAGAGCATCGGACGCCCCTCTTTTGTGACTGTGTCAAGCCAGAAATGTGTAGGACAGACCTTTTGTTTGAGTGGTTACTCATGTCCCTGCCTTTTTGTTCCCTAATAGCCCATCATCTGGGCACCGTCCCTCTGACCTCATGCCTCTGACACTTTCCTCTGCTTAAACGTCAGGGAAAAGGCCACAACTCTGAAGACTGGAAATGTACAAGAAATTATATCAGTATGTTCTGAATGAATTTAACTGACAAATCTGAAATAGTGGATTTTATAGATTTGTTATTAATCAACTGACCAATTATACCAATGTTCCCTACTATTTGACTGCTAAAAAGGAAGCATTACTTGCGACCCCTCGTCACATGTTGCATGCTATACATCAATGAGTAGTTCCACCAAAGATACATTTTCCCATCTCGTATTGTTAAGGCCAGAGTAGGTAAATCCAGTTTTACAGAAAGAAAGAAACTAAGATGATGAGTTTTGTGTGGTAGACATATGTTTTGTCTGATTTCCTGTCCTTTAAAACATCCTGTGACCCTTCAGGTTTGTCTTATGACACCTTGGAAAAGAAAATTAGTCTACACCAGTCTTGATAATTGATTCATCGTTTGCCATTAATAAAGCAAGAATGCCTAACATGCCCTGGTTTCAGCTTCTCAAATGTGAGAATTATCTGCTTATCTCTGTTTTCACTGTGAATAAAAATAATGTCTTTGTGTTTTGGACTGTTTGGTCAGAAGAAAGTTCAAGTATACTCTGCTCTATATGCTTTAAAAGATGCAGGATATATTATCTGGATTTATATTGAAAATTAAGCATAACTTGAAAATAAATCAGTTGATAATTGCGTAAATAATAAAAAGATAAATCAGTAATTAAGAATCACTGCATAGCTGTTACTATACATGTAGCATGTATATTCTCAATATCGACAACATATCTTGTAAACTGCACTCGTTCCATTATCAAAAAAGTATAATCGCTCTGTATTAGCAGCTTTGGATTCTAAAGCTCAACTCAGACCAGGCAGGTAAAGTTAAAAGTTCTGTTTTACTCTTGGTCAGAAACAAGAAAAAGTCTACATCATACAGGCAAGGAAGCAGGGCACAAAATTAGCACCAGACACCAGCCTAATGCTGATAAAATATGCAAGTGGCTGGCTTACCAGCCAAAAAACAATGGTAATATATTGAGTGGCTGCTAAAATTTGAACATTCATTAGCCATTTGGCCTTTGGACAAAAAAGTTAATTTTGCACCCTGCAAAGAAGGTAGGCAAATGTATCCAATTAGGAATCAGTCAAAGGGGTAAAAGTCCAAAAAGCAGGTAGGGGTTGATGCAGGCAGGAATCAGCCAGCAGAGATGATGGCTGGAACACTAAGTTGAAAGATGATCCGATGGGGAATGAATGGGAATGGGCTAGTACTGTATATACTTCAAGGCTAATAGGGAAGTGGGAACAGGTGTGCAGGTGGGCGGGAGAGAGGTTAGGTGATACAGTAGGAGGGAATTGTTATTGCAAGGTAGGGGGAGTGGCAGGATGTGAAATGACATGGCACAGGGAGAGAACAGGTAGAAAACATTGAACTAGAATCATGTTGACTATCTGATGAAAACTGCATTAAATAGTACAGACTGTTGATTGCTACCAGTGAATAATGACATAAGAAATTATCAACAGTAATTAGACTCACTTTTTAAAGGACCAGTTTGTAGGATTTAGCAGCTGGTGACTTTTTGGTGTATCTGTTAGTTGATGTGTATCAGTGATTGATGAAAACAAACCTATGAGTATTATATTCAGTTTCTGCCAATAGATCCTCCTACACATTATGCACTAAACCTTTAAGTGGCAAATGGCTTTTTCCGCCACAGTGATGTACAACAGTGTTCGATGCTTCACCATCGGCATTTACATGGTGTTTTGAAACCACTGCAATCCGTTCTCTGTAATGCACCTGAGACCAGCCTGTGTAGTAACTCTAATGGGAAACTAGTGGCCAAGATTGAACAGTCTCTCTGAACTAGTTGGGTGAGTTCAAATCAATACAGGCCCGGGGGCTCCCAGTTCACACAATGAAACAGTATCAGGTAGACACAGAGAGAAATGCAGTCGATAATATCACATTATGGTTTCTGTGTGTGTGAATGAAGGTGTGAGACTGTGGTTGACAGTGCCAAGTGAAATCATAATAGAGTTTCTGAGGGCCAGACAGAGTGTGTTATTACAGACTGGGGATGTGGAAAGGTATAAAATGGCTGGCTGTTACAGGTGTACGTATGAGGTGAGAGGCTGAAGTTTGAATCTGTGTTTATAAGTGTGTGTGTGTGTGTGTGTGTTCAGCTAAGGATTCCCCAGTGCATCTCATGAATCACACGTAAATATACACGTAACAGCGTAGATGTGTGTATGTGTGTGTATGTGTGTGTATGATGTGTAAGCATCCCCACCCTCAGCCATCTGTCAGTCAAACCATGTAATAATACTGTAGCCTGATTTGCCATTTACTGACCATTAATTGCCATCTCTTTGGCCAGAGCCCATTATCCTTCAATCAAACTCTTTGCCAATCACTCCTGGTTAAATCATACTTTTCTCCCGATTGTTCCTGTGGCATATAATTGGGATCCACTTTTACAAGAGGCCAACATTTGTTTGGTCATGTATTCAGTTCACTGTGGTTCAGCTGAAGTCATACAGAAACTGGCCATTTAAATCTTAAGAATGAAAATCGGTAATTGCTGTAATCAAGGGCTTTTTGAGACGGAACATTGCTGCTGTATTTTTCTGGATATAAAGAATTGTTTATCAGTGGTAGTGCTGGTTGGTGGATTTTACAGCTTTGCTTTAATAGACCATTGTTTATTAATGGAATCTGTTGAAATGTGTCAACTGTCTTGAATATAACCATGTGTTGCCCCTAGGCTTTTACATTTACAGATTTTCACTGCATTAAAATAGTGAAAATTGAATTCATATTTTTATCTGTTTAAGCATTTAATGTCCAAAAGAAAAAGTTTTTTTCTTACCAGCAAGATCATTTTCAAGCTGTTCTCACTAATATTCAATCAAAAGTTTGATTGATTTGACTCATGATTTGTTTTGGGGAATGATTTCAGTCCTTTGAGGACACCTCTACATTCAACCCCACTGTTAATCTGCTGGCTGCTTCTCTCTCAGAAACCTGGGTCTTCAGTTACAACCACCAGAGAAACTTAATGCTATTAGCCTAAATTGAGATAATTAATTATGTAATCTGAGGACATGATTTTGTAAATCAAGGGCACAAGTTATTAATCTGATGGAACAAATTACTAATTAGTACACACAGATTATTCATTTGAGGATACAAATGACTAATTTTTGTGCAAAAAAGTCTACCCATGTACCCTGCCTGGCTTTGTAGAGACATAACTATGTGTGAACAAAACAAACTCAATTTAAGGTCTACTTACTCACTCATTTGGGAGCTTTCAACCTTCAATCTTACAATCTTCATTAGGATATTATGTTTTCTCAGTTGTCGTGGATCTGTAGATATAACATTGGCTGTGTCCTAAATCACAGCTTATTTATTGTCTACTTTCCACCATTAGTGAGTGTCCAAAATCTGGGTTTAAAATTTAGCTCACAATGGAATGACAAAAGGAGAATAAACCGTCAGGCTTAAAACTTTGTTGCTTTTGAATGAAAGAAATCTGCACTGAATGTATTGGAAACTAATTAAAAGAAAAGAAAAAACACAAAGACTAAAATTCCCATACAGACAGTCAGGTATTATACAGAGCCTGTTTATCCTTCCCACAATCCCACAGATTGCACACAGATGCACTCATGCTCAGGGAGCAAGATGAACAAAATGTGCACACACACACACACATTCAGTGCCTTTTTCCCCTCGTCCCTGTGTTTTGCTTTTCCTCGCACATCACATCTCGGTTGACAGTCTCACAGCTATATGAGTATATCAGATGGCACCTTCCCTCAGGCACCATAATGCCTTGATTCCAGCACAGCCTCTGATTTGATATCGGACATAATCCAGACAGCGCCTGCCAACCTCACCACCTCATCAGCCCTGTCACTCAATGTTGTCCCCAAACACACGCACATACACACACTGTTTTCTCCAGTCCGAGGTCAACCCTCCCTCATTCCCATATAAGACCCTTTTCTTCGGTTGTGCCTGCCTTCTCAAGCATGATTGAAGCGACTCAATAACCAGAGATGCTAGCCGTGACCCCACCATCACCCTTTTCTTTCCAAGAAGAGAAAGAAAGAAATCTTCTATCTCACCCTGTAACCATCTTCATCGCACATTCCTGCGTCCTTCCCCCAAGTGTGTTGCCTTCATGGTCTGCCCTCGTTCCCTTGAGACTGCCATGAGGCCCCCCGTTGCCCCTGCCCACCCCCCATCGCAGTGCAGGCATTAAAGAGATTGGTGGG
Organism: Morone saxatilis; assembly: GCF_004916995.1. Classification (NCBI taxonomy): domain Eukaryota; kingdom Metazoa; phylum Chordata; class Actinopteri; family Moronidae; genus Morone; species Morone saxatilis. The sequence goes on along the minus strand of NW_023340095.1, from coordinate 20,860,634 downwards.
GTTGAGCTATTGAGTTGAATTAGACATGGTCAATGTAGCATTGGCTGGACCAAAGCCCCTGAGTGCAGGAGAGGGAGAGGTTGAATAGGATGAGAATATGGTGGCAATATGCGTCTGTGGAGTGGTTGTCGCCGTTTATCACGATGTTGTAAGGTTGGTTTGATTTGTTAGTTTGATTAAACAGGGAGACATGTAAACGCACATGCTGTACTGTGCTTATTTTTCTCATGAACTTCTTCAACTGAGCAGAAAATGACAAGTGTAAAATGAGCTCTACTGCCTCTCGCATTGTTTAAAAACCTGCTTGATTTACACTCAGATTTGGAGGCATCGATCTTGTGTTTAGTTCCTTGAGGAAACAGGTGTTATTTCCTTCTGTTGTAATTCATTTTTGTGTGCGCAAGAGGATTCCTGTGAGCTTTTGGATGAGGAGGTATTGATATTCCTGTGCCATACATGCTAATGATGAGCGTTGGGAGGATTGCAGCGGGCTCTGTAGGAACAACACATTTTTCATGCACTTAAAGCTCTGGAGGGGCTTAACTTGAAATCCTGCTAAAAGACGCTTAACAATGATGTCTAATCACTTCTAACGAATCAAAGAAAAAGGGAAAAGATTCCTCCTTTGGGAGCTTCGCTGCAGAAATGACCAATTACATTTTCTTATCTGCCATCCCTGATGACAGATTTTTCTGAAGGCAACAAACATTGATTTTTTTTTTTCTTCTGGTCACACAGACTTCCTTCCTTGTTCCGTTCCAAAATGGCATAGTTCTTTTATACAGGTGGCAACTGCTTCCCAATGGACCAGAAGCAATTTAATCAGTGTCTTAACAGATTCTGATGAGCTAAGGGAGTAAGCATTGAGTTGTAATTAGAGGTGCTTCGCTTTGCAGGCTAGGACAGCAAAGTGCACTGGAGTCCTGGTCCATAACTGTATCCAGAGTGATGGAAGAAAGAAAAGAGGGAGCAAAGCACATAAGGACTGATAAGAGGAGGAGAGGGTTAAAAAATTATATAGGGGAGTGGATTTTACGAATTTTACGACTGGTACCAGGAGGAACGAGACACCTGCTGAGAGGCCCCCCTGCCTGGAGGAATGTGATGTGCTCTAACAATCGCAGGGACACATTCTGAAAAGCAGTAGTTATGGCCCCCTGCCCAGCTTCTTTCCCTGAGTCCTTTCTTTAGCCGGAGGCGAACAGTAACATTTGGAGGTGAGGCTGTCAGGCTGAACCATCTTCAGACACCATTGTTTCAGCTAAATTAACAAGGGACGTGGGAGTAGAGATTTTTTTATGGAATGGCCATTTTTAAATCCTGAGGCCTGTTTCTTCATCATCCCAGAGCATCTACTCTCTACCATCCATTTGTGACTCCTTATAGAAACAGTTTCCTTTGCCACCTGAGAAATGACTGCTGCTAAATACATATGTCATATACAGTACATGCATATACTGCTACCACCTAATTCTAACACATATTGTTCACATTTGCCTACTTCAAGCGTTTCATTGTCCTAAGCACTTCACTTCCTCATGCCGTGTTGCATCAGTGGGCAGTCCGCCATCCAGCTCTCCCCGGGAGACTGTTGAGGTCTGTGCCGAAATACACTCAACCTGGTTCCCGCTGCTTGACTACCAACTTGCTGCTCTGTTGCCATAGATACACGCTGGCATTGGCAGGGACTTATGAGAGCCTGTGCTCAGGAAAGGTTGAGATGCACTGGCTGCAATCTGGCTAAAGAGTGAAAATGATTTTTTTTAAATGGACAGCTTACCTTGTTTATCTAGGTTGAGCCTTCCAAAATTATCTCTGCACCAAGGCACTGTAGTCTTTTTTTATTATTATAAACCACTAGGTTTGCTTTGGATTGTTTACAACAAGCTGCACCATGCTGAAGACATTAATGCAGTACACCTTTACAGGAAACACACTGCCTCTAGCTTTTAAACATTTAGGTCAAATGTGTGTCTACTGTAAATTGTCAGAGTACACAGCCAAAGGCGAGAGAGTACATTTACAAATATTAAACTCCATTAAAGTGTTTAAGTAGTGATACTTTACTAATTTAATAGTATCCTATACTTCTATTTTTTGTCACCCATATCTGACAGCTTTATTTTCTGGACGTTGTAGATTCAGATTGTATATTCAACTTTAGCAAGTTGATAAATATCATGTATCTCAGCTTATTTGCAAGTGTGAAAAAAGCTGACTGACATTTTCATTTTTGTTTTAAAAAGTTGCATCAGGTTGCATAATTTTCAAGTTTTGTACACCGACTGAAATCACTATTTAGTCATTAATGTTGTATACTATTAGAAGGGGAAAAGGGTCTTAGGGAAAAATATTAGTAATGGTCTCAGCAGCTGAAGGGGCGTGTTGGTGTCTGATTGACAGCAGCTGGCAGTCTGAGCTCCGTGGGCAGACAGTGGGTTTTTAACAGTGGTACCAGAGAGTAAAGAGCACAGCAGCATCTAAAGGGAAGGACCCAAGTATAGTTTAAATGCTGTTTATTGGCCTGCAGCTGAGAAACTAATTAGCTATCTAGCCTGCAAACTAGCAGTGCACTTTTCCCCTGTGAATAGTAAGGTGCAGGACAAGATGTGTTCATCTTTGTAAGTGAGATAACAAGGAGGACTGTTGTTGAAAGTCTGTGGCTCTTGTGTTGTGTGGCAGGCTGCTCTCTGGTTGTCGGTTAGTTTGTATGCCTATGATAGAGCGGTGACGTTACTGCTAATATGGTTGAGTATGAAACGATTTGATTGGCTGTATGGAATTAAGAACTCACGGTATTCTCACAAATGCAAATGGGGTTGCCATCATTAAACCAAAACATATAGAAAATATATGTCTCCTTTTTGGTTTCTGATTTTTACATAGCTGATATTTATGCTATAGCAGACAAAAAAAGCTAATTTATTTTAATTTCAGACTTCAACTTTTAAATACTTTTTATGAGCAATGGAAAGCTCAGAAATTCAGAGTTAAGGTGTTCGAAGACAGCACTAACAAGACCTACAAGCCTTGAAATAAGGACTCAATTCTGCTGCTTTATACATGCTGAGGAGCTCCAGCAAACTGTTTTCACAATACTATATACTATAATAATGTCGTGTCTTTTAAAGGAACTGAAACATATCTTCCTCCTCTGCAAACACAATTTCCACAGCATTAAGGCAGTAGGCTACATCTGTCTCCCCACTGATCACAAAGTTATTGACAAAGAGACGTGCCTGGACAACTTATCAGTCCAATCCACACAAGTAGCCTGTAAGTCCTCAGCATATAGTACACCTTTAATCGACTCATTGTATCCAGCAGGATGTCTGAATGACTGACTGACAGGCAAACAGTGGCCCAGTGAGTGTTTATGGAGACCACTCACCCAATGGTATGGATTGTCCTGTTTCCTTGGTGGAAAACTGTTGCTAATCCAGAACACAGCAGGACGGGAAATTGCATGGGCTCTATCAGACTTCTTCTGAGTGGCCTTGAAGAGCCATGCTTGGTATAAACACACACACTTGCATACAAGTACACACATATACACACACACTCAGGAGTGGATGTTGGCACACAGCATGTGTCAGTTCTGCCCACTCGCTGTGACCCAATATGGAGTGTGACCAGCTGTCCATAGCTGGATTTTGCCAGTTTTCAGAGCTGAGATTGTGTGTGTGTGTGTGTGTGTGTGTGTGTGTGCGTGCGCATCTGGGTTTGCTTGAGTGTATTACATGACTTTCTACAGACATTTTTGACATCCACACACTAAACTCATCCTGCTGCTGATAATACGGTTCCCTCTGTGTTTTCCATGCCAAGATAACTCATCCACCAAAGTCTAAACTTACAGCAGAGTCCTGGTCATCTGTCACGATCTCCTGCTCTGCCTGTTCTCAGTGCAGCTTTTAGACTAATGAGAGGATTTGTAGAGTCAGCCTTTGACTTTCAGGACTCAGTGATTTAATGTGAATTAAGCACCTGCCAACTCCACTCCTGCAGATGATAGAAGTAAAGAAATGTGGGTGTCTTAGAAGGGAAACGCAAACCCTGTAAGCATAATGTTCTTGGATTGATTTCACACAGGAACCTGAATTGTATGTCATCCTCTACTGTTTCCTTTCCCATGTTTCATGTCACTCTACTGTCAGGAACTAAATAAAAGTGAAAATGTCAGAAAAATAAAGAGTCAGTTGAAGGAATGATTCTCTATATCATTTATAACGAGTTAGCTCTCTCTTTAATATCTCTGGTTGTATATTACGGCTTTGTGGCAATACTGGACTTGCATTACTGTGATAGTTTGCCTTAATTGATGAACACACTTATTTTGCCCCAAAAAAAACAGAATATGACAAATAAGGAAACTAAGATTTTAGAAAGATAACTTGGCACCAGTCTGTGCAAAGCCTCAAAAGTAATCAGTAAAGTCTTCAAATTAATTCTGAAACAAACAAGGCAACCGATCAGGAGATAACATATGGTCCTATTTTTTGTTTTCTTTTAATTAAATAAAACATTGCTGAAAAGTTTTGAACAACAGAAGTTGCTCTGCTTCACTAAGTGGAGGGTCAATAAAAAAAAAATATGACTGAAGAGCTTTTCACTCAAAATTGAGAACCAAATCAAAAGATCAAAGGGTAAATGAAGGTTGAATATTATACAACATATTAACAACACGCACAGTGCAAATTCCAACAAAGTACTCTGCTTTGATAGCATTTATTTGTAAAAAATTGTTAGATGCCCAGACCTTGACATCAGCTCATCAGCTGTGCAGATTGAATTGTATTAATTTCACTTTGCTTGAATAGAATTGATGAAATGTATTCCAAATTAAATGTGGGAGCATAGTTTCAAAGTTACAGATGTCTGTCATCAGCCATCATCAACTGGCGATGGTATGCCTCTGATAATGACATATCATATGCAAGGAAAATTAAAATGGTCCAAGAATTTAACCTTGAGGGACATCACATGTAAGTGAGGCACCAAACCTAATCAGACCATTTCCTTTAAATCAGATGCAGGTGTGTTCAGCCAATCAAAAGCTTAATGCACATACACTAATTTAGCGAATCAAATATGAGTAAAACACTAAAAGATAGAAAATATGCAGTGCTGGAGGTGTCCAAGGGGTATGATTTAGAACCATTGGGTCTAGAAAACAAAGACAGGACACAAAAAAGATAGAGGTAGAGGTAGAGTCAGCGACATGAGGGGGAGACCATGCAGACATCAATGGCACCATCCATTTTTAGAGTCTCAACTCGATGGCACACTCCAACATTCATGCTTGCTCTATAAACAACAAACAGCTCTTTAAAAATCAGACATCTGCCTGCAGGAGTGGCGTAAAGCTTCTGGCTCAAGTGGTCTGCGTGTGCACTGTAGAAGAGATTTATGCTTCTTTTTTGCGTTGTTATGATATCTCAGTCTGTATGGCATAGTCAAAAAGTATATGGACGTATGTGCATACATGGTTGAAACACAAAATCATTTTGTTTGGTGTATTAGTGTGGAAATGGCCTGATCATGCCTTAAAAAGGCCTTGTCTAACAAGTTATTAAATTGAAATTGGCCCATATTTGGTGAGATCAGAAGGATCAGAACACCAGGCTTTTTAGTAAGGTATAAACACCAGCTTGCATTAAGGCTTAAAATATTCAAGGACACAACAAAGAGCCTATGCATGATAGAGAGCGAGCAGAGACTTGAAACTGATAGATATATCACCAGAACTGGACTTTCTGGAATGTATGTCATTGTCTCACCTGTACCTGTAGCAACACACCAATGCAGACGTCTGCATTTTTAACTGCAGTGCTATTTTCACTCTGAATATGGCTCTAAAACTTAAGACACATCCAGCCTGGCTGAGTCAAGTGCATTGCAGAGTACATTGAATACTTCCACCTGTTCCATCAACAGTATGTTTGTTGGCAGTAGCTCGGGGCCTGTTGACTCCACTGTTTGTAATGACAAACATGGGCACTCAGTGCATTTGCCTAATTAGTTACCAGCTGTAGTGAGAAGGATAATTGATTGCAGGGCAATATGGTTGATTTGCAACTCAACCAAGCTAATAATTTGTTATTGATTGAAGCATTAGCGAGGAAAACACTACAGAGAGATGTAACCCAGCCAAAGAGCTGCAGAAAGTTGATGCTCTCAGTTTTTAATCTACTTAAATGATATTACACCTCGCTAAGCTAACATCGTAAGGAGCGCACGACGGGAGATGATGAACTGCTGGTTTCAGCTCAGCACTGTAGACTCATATGTTATTACTGGAAGAGATTACATTTACTCAGGAAGCATGAGAGTGTCTGTATGTGTTTTATGTGTACGGAGATTTGTGTGTATGTGTGTGTATATGTGTCTCTGTCTCTGTCTCCTGGCAGGGTCTGCTTAAATAATACTTGAATATTGAGGTCTCAGAGTCACTATTATTCATGTGTTGATATGCATCAGACATGTGCAGTAAGAATAATGTCTCTTGAATTACAGTAAATAGTTGTGCTAACATTTTTCCAGCACATCTCTAAGAGAGGCATACATTTTAAGTGAGTTCCTTTCTGCTTCATTGACTTGTGGAAACTTTCTGCCTCATTGAACAGTCCAATACTGGATTCAATTTTCTAATTTTAATCAGCCATTAAATTAACTTCCAAAGTTTAATTGCACATCTTAAATAATTATCTCGAGGTCAGAGGTTAGGTATTTCTTTGAGATGGCTCATTGCTGGAGAGTTTTCTGAGCAGTTTTTCCACTCTGTGTCCTCTACACCCTCCATCTCTCCCTTTATATCTCTTCTTCCCAGCCACCCTCTAGTTACCTAACATCCTTGCTTTCATCCCACGGTTATGTACTTTTTACCAATGTTTTATACCTTTTGCATTATGTGTTTTGTTCACTTTCTATTGCTCTATGCTGGATTCAGAGCCCGAAGCCCCCAGGAATTGAAAGTTGGAGCAAAGAAATGATTTTGAAGTGACTCTGGCTTTCTTTTCTTTTGAAGCCAGGTGTAAAAATGTTGCATTGAGGTGCTGAAGCGGTCTCTTCTCTTCTCCAGCTATATCCCAGAGGCCCACCTTGGCAGTTAGAGGAGAGGTCGTCACCATGACAGCGTCCTCGCAGGACTCCACTCCCTCGTCTATGGCCGGCCTCTTCCTGCTCCTCCTCTTCCCAGCTGTCTTCACGCAGAACTCCGCTGTCCCGACAACCCCGACCACGTCATTGTTTGACCCGCTGACCCAACCGGAGTGCACGAAGAAAGAACACCCAAAGGTTTCCATCCAAGGTCAGACATCATCTATAACCACCTCTTTCATATTAACATCTGATAACACTATACAAGGAAACTGGTTACTGGAAGAATGCAGGTTACGGTTACTATAAAACCTTTGTTTACATACAGTATGCCAGTAATCAGATTTCTCTCTTATTTTCTACTGTGTTGGACCGTGGGTGGCTTATATTAAGATTTCAGATTTATTACCTTTTTTTTACAAGAGGATTTGGACTGAGAGCTGGATCCTTCTCTGTATTTTATAAAATAGCCGACTAATTTAGACTGAAAGAAGCTGCTATTCTTTATTTTAGTGTCGATTTTAGTTTTAGTCAGACTTTGGATTATTATTTGGATACAAGGACCCACTGCACTAAGTAAGGATGTCTGGTGAAGTGTACACATGGTGGAGACATCAGGCTTCTGCATGCCATAATATTAAAGGACAATTCTGTGTTTTTTTTTTATAACTTGGGTCTTGTTTTGTGTTGGACTCTCCACCTCTGAGATCAAAGTGAAGTCACTAAAAAGAAGTCAGACGGGATGATAAACACGATCAGAAAACTGGTTTGGAAGAGAATACATATAAACAAAGACAAATAAACACCTAAGCTTTCATTCACAGTTTATAGACATAATTTCTGCTTCAGCTTTGAGCTACTGTATTTAATGTAGTTGTGCATACCACACAGTTTTCTTACAACAAGGGATTTATTATGAACATTTCAGGTGGTCTCACTTTCTGGTTTACCTCCAAATAAAGTGGTTTCGATAATTTTCCCTTTTACCTTACGTTAAGGAAAAAAAAATTTGATTTTGATATCTGAAATTTTTCAACAAAATTAATAGTAAATTTCAGAGTTTGGTGTCAGGGCAAGGGCTTCTTTCAAGACCTTATGAACCAACACAATCGTACAGGGGGGAAGAAAACAGTATATCGAGTGAAAATAATATAATAATGCCAGAAGGGGTTCAACTAAACCTAGAAACAGAAAACATTTCTGGTTTTCTGGACGTCATGGGTAAAAATAACTGACAAGGAAAAATAAGTTATGGAGTTAATTTCAAAATAAGCCACATAATCTATTCAACATTACAGGGTCACACATAAAATTGTAAGAATGTATGAAAATGGGATCTACCTTGAACCTTGATTGCTGTTGTGGTTTAATATCTCTCTTAGTACCTCTTAACATAGGCAATGACATGGTTTGTGACAGCTTTATGTGATTTGAATGAGGTTCAATGCAGCAAATTATTACTATCATGTATCTTAAGTGAGACAGTTTTCTTTATATACTTGCCCGAGAGACTTTAATATTGCTGGATGTCATGCTGTGTACACGTACACATGAATTCTATGTGTGGAAACATACAGATGCCACTTTTCACTGCAACAAAATACAGTGTTTTCATAAACATATCCCTATGCCAGCTGCAATAAAACATCACAGTTTGGCATTCAAGCAGGTCAGCATGCAGCTATAAAAGAACAACAGAAAGCAAGAGGGGACAAGATAGAAATGATTGTGTAGAATAATGGTGCTCACTATCTAGCCCGTTCATCTGTACAGTGGGCCAAGAAACAAGGTCTTCCTCGCAGCGTGAAATGGAACAGAACAGTTTGGGGCACAGAATCACAGATAGATATGGCAGAATGAAAGGTAAACACGAACAAAATTGCTGTGTTTATTTTTGAATAGGGTTGTTTGTGCTCCCTCTGCCAAGAGCGGTGACTAAGATTGGAGGACCAAAAAAATCGCTGGTGGGGATCGAGGACAGAAACACAAAAATTGAAGAGGTGGCCAGAAGGTTTTCCTGTGATTAGAAATATACTCTGCCCCCTCCAAACCATATTGCAGACATTTCCTCTCAACTCTCGGTTTTTCTTTTTTTTTGTACAGCAGTATTGTTCCCTTCCAAGTCTCACACTATGCTCGAGGGCCAGCTCACCCATGTTGTAGGTCTGAACTCTGGCTAATGGAACTGAAGATGGACATAAAGAGCTCTGTGCCATTTGGTCCTTTTTTGCTGGACTTTCCGTGTAATAGCAGTTTTAAGTTTGAGAACTGGAGCATCTTTCTATTGGATTTTCAATCCATAGAACTGGTGAAATTGCTTTTCCCCCCCACAAAGCTGAGCCAAGGTCACCTATATGAGTCTTTTGCCTCTGTCCTGCTTCAGCCACCAGGCCTCCAGATGTCCAGATTAGCCCGGGCTCCACCGGTGCTTCACTTCAAAGGCGTGCCTCTTGAGAATGGCTCTCATGGCAGGGAGCTGCAGGGCTGCTGGCCTGTCAAAGCAGGCAGAGCGGGGCATTATGTGGAGGCAGCCGTATAGAAAAGGCCTGCACAATGAAAGTGTCAGCGAGAACCTGAGATTAGCCTGTGTGATTGATGAGCGTTTTATAGGGGCTTGTTGAAGCGCTACCTCCGTCACCTGGAGGAGACCAGGGAGCCGGCTAAGAAGATTTTACTATGGGAGTGTGTACGCACCATTTACGTGCTTTAAGTGTATGTGCCTGTAATGACAAGTAATTGTTTGTGTTTGTATGTTGGACTGTATGTGTCCCTTTGTATGATGCAGTGAGATTGAATCCTGGCAGGGTGAAGGGATCAGTCGTCCTCTGGCCCCCCTCCACAGGAGCACGCTATCTGCTCCATCCTCTGGTTTTAAGCATTTCCGCTTTGGCTCATTGAACACTTTACACCAACTTGAATTTGTCATGTTGAGACAAATTTACTGATACATCTATCACTAGTGTGCCAAGTGTTGTAGGTCTATGGACAGACAATTAATCCTGATTCTCTTTTAGGCCTGTGATAAAAGTTAAACTTTATTGCAACTTAGTTTTTGTTTTCAGACAGTTCTATCAGCCTTGAATTTTACTGTTCACCTTTATTTTCTTTTTCAAATAACTTTATGAAAGCTGCAATAATTAATTTGTTTAATAAAAATATCTATAGTATAGAATAGCCTAAAATATTATTATTATTATTATTATTATTATTATTATTATTATTATTATTATTATTATTATTTGTTATTATTATTTATTAATTAATATTCCCCCCCCGTTTGTATGGATTTAATTTTCTAGGTTTCATAGTTTAAGCAGGTATCTTGAATGTCTTCAGGTCTCCCTCCTTACTAAATCATTATCTTGCGCACAAAACGTGATGTTTCACACCTGTTAAAGAAAGAGATGTGACGGGTGTATTAGTGTTTGTTGCAGGCAGTTGATGGTATCCATCAAAAGAAAGAGCAGGAGACATTAGTTACCTAGCAGTGGCAAGAAATCTCTCCATCACCGTTTACTATCCAGGCGGTGTGCTCAACAGCTTGGGTTAATGTTTTTACAAGACCCTTGCGCGGCAACGCGGTTGACACATAGAGAGACACCTCCAGACTATGTCTGTTATGTTGCTGTTCTTAAGAGCGAGTGCCAGCTGTTTTGGTCTGCGTATAGGTCGGACCAGCAGCTTGGAATGCGTAGCGTCCACTGACAGAGCTCCCAGTCGCGGTAGGGTCGGAAGTCCGGCGGGCGTATCGCTATTAGATGGTACTCGCAATAGCTTCTGGAGCCGCGCTGATCGAGAGCATGCAGGTAAGACACGTGGGGTCGATTGAAGGACTTTTGAGCGCCGGGCAGGGCAGAAGAGTGGATGGACTCGCTCTGACATGTAGAGCGATTTACCTAGGTAGTGGTCTGTTTGGGATATGATGGAGGACAGTTTTTATAGAAGTCTGTTGTTGATAGTAGGGTTATGGTCCTGGCATAGGCCCAGTAGAGCTGGGTTTTTGAGGGAGTGTGTAGGATGGGTAGGGCTGGTGTAACCTCGCAGTATTCGCTAAATCTTAGCTGCACTGGTTATCACACGGAGTCCTAGCAGCTTGATCCATACGAGAAGAGGCAAACAGTGTATTCATGGAAGGGAGTTAGCCGTTTCGGGAGAGTAATTGGTTAGACTGAATAAGACTTTGGCTCGGTTCCACCTAACCGTTCCTTCATAAGAAGATGGCGAGCGTGTCTGATGGATTAGATGGCTTAAAGCCTGTTCATCTGCTCGCTCATACTCATCTGAAGAGATGACAAAGGAGGATCGAACACTAGTGTACGTTTGCTCATTTCGTGTGTTATAAATTCGTTTGCAATTTGTCTTTTTCCAGAAACTTTCGGGGCTCTTTAGGGTTGGGGCGTTATATACGGCTCTGCCTATGGTGGAATTTCAATGTTTTTTACCGGGCTTGGTAGTCCCGTAGTCCTCTTTCATCTTCTTGTACAGTCTCTCTTCCTGGAGTCTCGCTCTCATTCACGCACGATGTTCTGTCCTCTTATATTCCTTTCTTGTTCTTACTTCTCACTTTCTTCATTTCATTCTTGACGCATTTACCTGGGTCACTATTGTTCGTCTCTCCGCTGCTATCCCTTTAATGCCTATAGGTATGAGCGGTGCTGTTTTTGTTTCTGCGGGAGATTGTACCAAATCCCCTCCTATCTCGTTTCATTCGTGTTGGGTACTGGTGCTGTCCGTGTTGTGGAAGGTCCGTCGTGTGCCATCTGAGGATTTTAGAGAAGTGAGGCCCTGTAAGAATAATGTTGCGTTAAAGAAAAAGGATTCGCATGATTGTGGTGATCTTATTTTGTTCTTCCTTATATTCTTTGTCCTACTTTGCCCTGTCTTGTTTTCTCTTCCATGATTACGGTGGTTAGGGCTTAATGTGGCCTGCGCTGTAGTGGCGCAGGCACTGTGTGATAGCTTGCAGGCCATGAATCAGGCAGCCTCTTTGGGAATCATGCAGTCGGTGTGGTGGTGATGTCGATGCTGCTGGGAGACCAGCTCTCACCAATGAGTGGTTTATGGTCATGGTTAGAGTTTGATAGCCTGATTTGGTGGTCCGAGGATAGAGGGGAGGAACATCAGAGAATAAGAAAACATTTAGAGGCTTTTATTTGGACTTCTCAGCTGATAGAGAGAGAGCAGCCAGGAAATTGTCTCGTTCTCGCTTGTTCTCTGGTCCATGCTGTCTCTTGTGGCTTGGATAGCCCCTTTCGCATGTGCCTCTTGTATCCCACAATGCTAGGTAAGTTTAACTCTGAGCGTCTGCTCTATGTGTTTGTTGAATAGATAGCGCCGACGTGTGCACAGGATAAATGTTCTCTCATCGCCGTCTGGACCTGGTAACTGTGTCTTATAACCGGTGGCACGAGAGAACGAATGTCTAAGTGGTGATATGCAATGCTGTGACGTTTAACGCCGTAGAACTACTGTAGGAGGGCCATGGTTTTGCAGAGGAAAGAGACAGAAGAAGTGCTATTGTTTATATCTTTACTCCCGGGCTCACTTGTCACTCTTTCCCTCCCCATCTAGTGTTCTGAAAAGGAATGTTGATTTTGCTGTTGTATGTTGTTCTGTGCCGTGTTTTTCTGTCATACGCGGTAGTGGTGTTGGGATTGCCGTCGTTCATTGTGATTTTCAAGGGGATAGAATCCAGTCTTATAATCGCATTGAACTACTGGTGATATAGTGGCAGAGACATTCTCACTGATGGTCTTTGTGGTCGGGTAGTGCATAGGGGGTCATTTTTCAGTGCATATCTGGTATGTAGAAGTGGGTTGAGGAAGACTAGGTTCTTAGTAACAGTTAAAAAAAGATGTAGTCAAGGGGTAAGTATCTCTTGCCTTTTGACTCATGCGCAACAACATGAAGGTAATATCTGTTCATCCATGTACGTTAACGTACGTTTATTATCTTCCCTCATATTTTCGGCAATATTCAGCCTCCTCTCCAGAAAACATCTGTAATAGAGATAAGTTCATAGATTTCCCATTCATACCAGTTCGTTACATGGTGAATACAAAACACAAAAGCACGTTATTAATCTATTAATCTGTCAGCTGCGTGAATAGGAAGCAGAATTCTTTATTTTGCGTTAAGTAAAATTTCATGCTATGAGAGCGGGAAGGAATGCGTAGGGGTTGCAGGTATAGCAGCGTATCTCCGGGTGGCCCTTTCTGTTGAATTTGAGGATGTTAGGTAGGATTTTTGGGTTTTGGTAAGTGTGTTTCTAATGGGGCCTCGCTTCAAAGTTTCAGTGAGGTATTTTAGAGGATGTAAAGTATTGCATAAAGTCATCATGGTGGGTTTTGGAGAATGAGGCATCTTTTCATGTTTTTCTTCAATCTTTTCCGGTGTAGATTACAGACGTTGCTTGGAGTTGGAATTTAGTTACTTTCATTGTTTGTGGTGCTTCTCTTTGATTATGAGAATTGAGATACAGTCTGTGGTTATGATTGATATTTGTGCTTCTATCAATACCTTTTGAATTTTAAGGCTTGGGAACTTATGTGGATGTTCTTTGGTTTGTGGGGAGCTTTGTGCCTGGAGTAATTAAATCCTGAGGTTTCCTGTGCTGTGTCAGGTTCTAGGTTTTCCTCTGGGTGATGGTTACTTGGGTGTAGTGGGGGGGGGTCGGGTGGGTGGGGGTTGTGAGAGGCCGGTTCTGCCTTCGTCGCTAAATCTGAAAGTCGGACCTGGTGGCGCGCTGCGGGCTGGTTGCTCCCGGTCCCGCCGCGCCATGGTGTCTCGGCGTCCATGAAGGTGCACGATGGGCAGGTGAGCCTTAGTGGAAGGAGGGCTCCGGTTTTCGTCTCCGTGCTGGTCCCGTCGGGCTGTCTTCGTGGCAGCCTGCCCCTGCCCCGTTCGCCCCCTCTTTCGCGGTCTTCCCCGTCGCCCGTCTCGTTGGCGGCCCGGTCCTCTCCTCAGTATGGCGGCCCTGCGGCTTCCTATCTAACGACGGTTCCGCCGCTTAACGCTTGTGCGGCTTCCGGCGGCCCTCTCCCCGACCGTGTGGCAAGTGGGGGTGGGGGAGGGACGGCGCTCGGGTGAAGGGGTATGAGGCAAAAGCGTGACCTTTGATGGTGGCTTTTGGTGCTATGGTGGGGTGCTGACGTTGGTGTGTTTTTCTTTACGTAATGGCCTCAAGTGCGTCCCCTGCTCATCGTGGCGTCGGGGTCGTTGGTCTTGTGGTCCGATGTCTGGGCCTCGGTTATTTTTGCACCATGTCTATCAGTAAAATGGTAGTTGTTAGGCCTCACATTCCGCCGCGCCGGGCGCGCGTGGCTGTGGGTTCCCGATGTAATTGTGTTTGTATTTCAAGAATGTAATTTCGTCGGGGTACTCGTGGTGGATGTCCTAATACCTTCTAAAATGTCGTCACCCCCTTATTACGTTGCATCTCCGGCGCTCCTTGATCCTGGCCAGGGTTGATTTACTTAAGATGTCCCGGTCGGGGTCTGTGCCACGATGGCTGCATGTAGAGCTCGTGTGCTGTGTGCATGTATTGTTTTTCAACCCAGAGAATATTTTAAGGCTGGCTATCTTTGTAGTGGATAAAAATATTGATAATTTTGATTTTGTTTTGTTTGTTATTTGCGCTCTTTATCGAGAGGTCCCTTAACAGCTATAAGCCAAGGAATCTAGGGCGACATAGGTGATTCTGCTGTGTTAGTGATAGCAGGTCTCTGTTAAATATCATGTGTCCCAAGCATTGCTAGGATGTTAGCAAGTTCATATTGGGGGTGGGGGAAAACTGTTCGCTGTTAGCTTTCCTTATAGCAGTTATGGTAGCTAGAAATAAAACGTTGTTATTATAATACTTTGCTGGCTGGATGAAAAGCCAAAGTTTAGAACCAAATTTGGTAGTTTTAAAGGTCATATGGTTCTTCTGTCGCTGGTTTTTAGTAATTATTTATTATTAAACAATTAAATTATTGCAGCTTTTCAAAAGTTATTTGAAAGAAAATAAAGGTGAACAGTAAAATTCAAAGGCTGATAAAACTGGGTACTGAAAACAAAAAACTAAGTTGCAATAAAGTTCAACTTTTTATCAACAGGCCTAAAAGAGAATTCAGGATTAATTAGTCTGATTCCATAGGAACCATACAACACTTGGCACACTAGGTGATAAGATGTATCAGTAAATTGGTCTCAACATGACAATTCAAGTTTGGTAAAAGTGTCAATGAGCCAAAGCGGAAATGCTTAAAACCAGAGTTTTTTTGATTGGGAGCAGATAAGCGTGCTACCTGTGGAGGGGGCAAGGACGACTGATCCTTTCACCCTGCCAGGGATTCCAATCCTCACTCATCATACAAAGGGACACATACAGTCCAACATTAACAAACACAAAACAATTACTTTGTCATTAACAAGGCAACATACACTTAAAGCACAGTTACAATGGTGCGTACACACTCCCATAGTAAAAATCTTCTTAGCCGGCTCCCT
>NW_023340095.1:20769726-20845021 GCF_004916995.1 Morone saxatilis | reverse complement strand
ATAAAAATATCTATAGTATAGAATAGCCTAAAATATTATTATTATTATTATTATTATTATTATTATTATTATTATTATTATTTGTTATTATTATTTATTAATTAATTAATTATATTAGATTTGTATTGGATTTACATTTTCTAGGTTCATAGTTTAAGCAGGTATTTGAATGTCCTTCACAAGTCTTTTACTAATCATTATCTTCCACACACATGATTTTTCACACACACTGTTACAGAAGAGATGTGACTGGATGTATAATAGTGTTGTTGGCAGCAGTGATGGTATCATCAGAAGACGCAGGAGACAATCTAGATAAACATAGCACGTGGAGCAAAGAACTCTCTCCATCACCTTTACTTTGGCCTCAACAGCATAATGTTTTTACAACCTGCTGGAACGCACAATAACCACTCCAGACTATGTCTGTATGTCTGCTGTTCTAGAAGTGCCAGCATTTTCTGTTGCAGGAATACAGCATTGGAATCACGTAACCTCCACCCACAGGCACACACTGTACGAAGCCGCCAGCTCATGATTTAGATGGATGATACTGGCTCTCAGCATAAGACCGTGGGTCTGATAAGAGCATGGCATGAGGGCAGAAAGTGGAACGCTCTGAATCTAGATATGGAGTCTGTTTTTGGAATTTATAAAGTCTGTTGTGTATTATGTTATGAGGCCCAGAGAGCTGGTTTAGGAGTGTGTGTAAAGGGTCAGCCTGGTAAGAGAAATAGATAAACTCTGCACCTTTATCACACCCAGAGCAGCAATATCCATCAAGGCAACAAGATGTTTCATAAGGGAGTATGTGTAGGAAAGTAATGGTTGATAATAAGACCTTTGGCTCAGGTTCCACTACCTCCTTCACACAGAAGATGAGGAGCTGTCTGATGGATTAGATGGCTTCAAAGCCCTGTTCATCTGCTCAGCTCATATCACTCTGAAGAGAGACAAAGGAGGATCGAAACAACTAGTGTCGTTGCTCATTTCCTGTTAAATTCTTTGCAAATCTTGTCTTTTCCATTGGCTTCTTATTCTCTCTCTTATTCCCTGTCTGCCTATATTATTTTCTCTACCCATCTTATCTCCCCTCCTCTCTCATTCACTCTCCTTCTCCTCTCCATGTTCGTCCTCTTATATTCCCTTTCTTGCCTTCCTACTTCACTTTCTCTTCATTTCTTCCTTTCCATCACCCTTTCCTCTCTCAGCCTGCTCTCTTTATGCTCTATAATACTGAGAAAAATGTATTGCACACTTTACACAAGTCCCTCTATCTCTTTCATCGTTTGGGTAATGGTGCTGTCGTTTAGCCGTCGTGTCGCCATCTGAAGGACTTTTAGAGAGTGATGCCCCTGTAAGACATAACTGTTTCGCTTAAAAGAAAAAGCATTCGCCATGAATTTGTGATCTTATTTGTTATTTTATATTCTTGTCCTACTTTGCCACCTGTCTCTGTTTTCTCATTCATGATTACAGTGGTGGGCTTAATTGGACTGGTGCTATCAGAGCTGCAGTGTGTTTGCAGCCATCAATCAGGCAGCTGAATAGAGCTGAGTTTAGAATGCTGCTGGGACCAGCCTCTCACCCACTGATGGTATGTCAGGATATCTGATGCAGGCCCGAGAGATAGCAGGGAGGATCAGAGAATAGAAAACATTTAAAGGCTTTATTGCCACTTTAACTGAAAAGTAGAGAAGCAGCAGGAAAATTGCTCTCTTTGCTTTTCTCTGTCCATGCTGTCTCTTGTCGGCTTGGATAGCCCCCTTTCAGACATGTGCCTCATTGTATAAATGCATAGGTAATTTAACATGCTGTCCTCATGTTTGAATAAGCCCCAGAGTTGCACAAGGCCACAAATTTACCAGGTCGGACCTGGTAACATTTCTTTAACCGTGAGAAAAAATGTCTCAAGTCTGGATTAAATGCTGTGACGTTAACGTAAAGACTACTGAAGCACAATGCTAAAAAACAGAGCATGCTATTAACCCTTTACTTACTTACTCTTTCCACTCATAGTGTCTCTGAAAAGGAATGTTGATTTTGTGTTGATTCTGGTGGCCCCTGTTGACAATAGGGGTAGTGTTTCCATTGCCTCGTTTCATTGATTTCAAGGGGAATCCAGTCCATTAAGAATAACTACAGAAATCGCAAACATTCTCACTGATGGTCTTGTGTGTTTATGTGGGTCATTTAGAGTCATCTGTATTAAATTGAGACTGTTACGTAACCAGTTAAAAACAACATGTAGTAAGTTAAGTATCCTTTCCCATGCACAAAGAAAATAAAATCTGTTTAATGACTTAACTACTTTATTATTTCCCCTCATATTTTCGGCCAAATATTACAGCCTCCCTTCAGAAAACCCCAATAATCATCAGACCATAAGTCTCACTAGATTTCCATTCATACCAGCTTCTTACAATGTGAATACAAAACACAAAACACTTATTAATCCTATTCAACTGTCAGACTGCATGAAATAGGAAGCAGAATTCTTTATTTTGCTTAATAAATTATGATGAGAAAGATGAGAGGACCTGCAGGGTTGAAAACAAGTATAATAACTTGCACATTAGAATGGATGTACGGTCTAGACTTTATTCCCTGAGCTGACATTTCTGCATCAGTGTGCCTTCCTCTACAGGGTTGCTTCAACAAGTTGCCCTCATGATGGTCATTAATTAAGCCACGGATGTAAACAGTCAATCACCTGCAAAATAAGTCCATCACTGGCTGAGGTTGTTGGAGAACTGAGAGCACTCTTCATCATCAATGTCATTATTTTTCAACTCCTCTTCTCCAGGAATGCTACAGCCCACCCCTCAGAACTTGAACATTGAGACAAAAGCCATTGCTGAACATTTACGTAACAACTTCCTATGTTTGAATGTCAGAAAGTTATCATTTTAAAAGATACATGAAACAGAAATTGAACAGATACCACGTCTGAATGGTTCTCATGATATCACCCCTACCTTTTGCTTTCTATCACACTCTCTTTCTGAGAATATTACTACGGCACACTGGACTCAGTAGCTGTGGATGTTGCTTCACCATTGGTTTTGTGAGAAGCAGACAGACATCTTTACCGCTTGCTGACTGAGAGGCTATTAGCCTCCTGGCCCCAACGCTGTTCCTCCTGTGGCTGCTCAGTCCCCAGTCTCTCCAGGTTCTTTCTCTGCACTGCCTGCAACCCTGCAGACCCCTCTATCTGAGTTCAGTCAAGTGGGAGGAGGGGAAGGGGAGGCTAGAGCAGTGGAGGGATAGAGGGAGAGTTGTGCTCCACTGAGGCACAGCAGCCTCTCTTCAACTATCACCCTCTGCAAGTCAGCCACAGCGAAAATCTGAAGGTAGACTAGGAGAGATAGTGAAGAACAGGACAGACAAGATGGGGGTGGGGACTGAAGTGCGAGGAAGGGTGAAGAGTGATATGAAGAAGACCAAACAAAACATATTTGAATGGATTTTGGCCTGATATGGCTGAGGTGTGAACAGATCTGGCACTCAAGGGAAAGTTTTGTTCCTTCAGTACTGAACAACAATAGAAAATGTGGGTACATGTAGCATTCATGGTGCTGCTTTAACTTTATTTGCACAAAAATGTGCTTACAGTAAATGGATATTGTATGTAAATTTCTATATTGCAGGATGGATTCATTCCTGTGTCATTATTTGGCCACAACTGCTATTTTCACAGTCCTCGCTGTCGGATGTCTAAATATATTCAGAATGCAATCATATATAAGCTAATTGACACTGGAGGTGATCCTTCATTCACAGTATCATTTGCCAGATGGCAGATAGCAGCGAGACTGCGTGTGACCTGTTTCACTAACAATATTGGAGCGACCACCTTGCCCTGAAGATAACCATTTTTAATATTGCCTCTTTTCAGCGAGTCTTATTCCCATTAGCAAGACATTGTGTTCCTGTGTACCCCCCTGAAGGAAGATGATGATAGACAGCTACCTTTAGTACAATATGTGTCATTCATAGCTCATTAAACAGTGCAATGCTTGAGGGGAGAAATCAACTAGATTCCTGATTATAGTGCTAATGGTAAAAAAAAAACTTGTTATTATATAAACATTTGCTGCCAGACTGAGAACTGAAAAAGCCGAAAAAAACCACACACACAAGTTTACAGAAGCACACAATTTGGTCAGTTTTTAAAGGTCATCTGAGCTTCATCCTCTGTCAGTGGTTTGTTCGCTTATAATATTTCTGCCAGTCAACGGCCACAATGTTCCACAAAGACTTTCAAATGGATTTTAAAGCCATTTCCTAACCTTTGCTCAGTCAGTCAATGCCAGTCAAAAGTAGAGTAGCATGGTCAAAATAAACAACAACTTTGAAGTCAATTTTGTAGCACTACTGTACCACAAATGTTTGATTAGCGCCATCATTATCAGCTGTAATTAAATTTAGTCTGTTTTTGTATATTTCATTGAGTATTGGTGGCAGCTGTTAATCCCAGTTTTCAGTCTGTGGAGGGTGTAGAGTCTACACTGCAGCTGACCAAAACTGCTGGAACAGCACTTTTGGCATAGTGGCCACAGTTGGAATTGCAGGTTAGGTAACGGACTTTCCCATACAATATCATCACAAAAGAAACGGCTGTAAAATTATAAATAATTGTTTCTCGTCTACACGCTCTCATTACTCTATTACTAATTATTGAGTCATAAATTACTTTTGTTCCATTGACATGTGCAGGGAGTCAGTTGGTTCAGCCAGAGGAGGATGCTCTATGCCCCAGAAGCAGAGGAAGCTTGAAGAGCTTTTTTAGAATATGAACATACCGGAATGAATGGTGCCATTGTGTGGCACAGTATCCAGTTCTCTTAAGCACATGCATACTGTAGACAGAAAGGAACAGTGTACGCAGACTACAAGCACCTGATCCCGTCCAAATTTGTTCACTGTGGCTAAATGCACCTCTGCCTGAACCTGGGCTTCTGCATGGAAAGAGCCACACTAGGGTTTCTGTGACACTGTGCTTTAAGCTAAATGCTATCATGCAGGTGCGAAGCAGATTCAATCTTTACCATGTTTACCGTCATAGTTTAGCGTATTAGTGTACTAGTATTTGCTAATTAGCACTAAACACAAAGTACAGATGAGTTGTTCATGTTCATCCAATAATTGTTGATATTTCAGTCAGGACCAAAGTGGTGGACCAACTGACCGACTGGCATTGCCATCCCTAGAGTCATGCTGCTAGCATGGCTAAAACATCTGTATTACTACTCTGTCACTTGTATGACTCTGTCAACTGTCAAATTCTACTTTGTAACTTTTGCTGGTGAATCAAAAGGTACAAATATGGTCTTAAGAGGACCTATTATATGCCTGTACATTATGTACTTTTCAGTATTAAAATCATATTTGAATTTACCCATAATGGCTGATAACATCCCCCCAGCTCAGAGGTGGACAGTTTGATGGGCTAGCTAACAGACGAGCCCAGCGGCTCAAATTTGAAGGGATTAGATGAAGGTAAGATTGGATCCTTATCAAATAGGCCTTTCTCTGAGCTCCAACTTGAGGGAATCTCACATTCCATCAGGTTTTAAGCGATAAACGGATCAGATTGCGTTGGAGCTATGCGGTTTTCTGTGTGTGTGTGTGTGTGTGTGTGTGTGTTTGTGTGTTTGTGCAGACACTGGGCTTTTTTGGATCCACAATGTGTTGTGCTTTCATTCCCTCAGCTTCATAATATGTTGGCATTTTCCAGCTTTGACTGCTCTCCATCCAGACTTGGTCTAATAGCGACTCAGATCAGTCGGGGTGCCACTTCACTCTGCCCACATGCTGGTTGTGTGGGAAGAAGCCGAATGTTTAAAAACTGTTAGATAGAAGGAGATAGAAAGGTTATGATTTATGTCTGTGTGAGACGAATGTCTCAGCCACTGTCCCCATCCGTCTCCTCATCCCTCTGGCAGCCACGGGCTAATGCATTAATCCGTCTGCCTGCCGATTGCGGAAGGGGGAAAAAAGAGTGCAATAATCGTTTATCAAGTCCAGCTTGGGGCCCACGAGTCAACCATGAGGGAGGGGGCTTTCATATTCATCCTGCTTTATTGTCCCTTCTTTGCCTCACCACCCGGCCGGACAGTTATGAGGGGAACAAGTGAGCAGCGCATATAAAACCACTTGTAAGCAGGAGGATAAATGTCAGTCAATGAAAGACCC
The DNA here is from genome assembly GCF_004916995.1 of Morone saxatilis. Lineage (NCBI taxonomy): Eukaryota > Metazoa > Chordata > Actinopteri > Moronidae > Morone > Morone saxatilis. The sequence continues at coordinate 20,838,823 of NW_023340095.1, read as the reverse complement.
CTTACTGTCAGGAAGGCCTTCCTAAGGGAGTAAACAAGCTCAGGGTTCACGGTCTCTCCTGCATGCTTCTGAATCAAGTTTTTTTTTTACAAGCTTTTGAAGAGATATTCATGATGTGGGGAAATGTTTATATGAGCGTAATGCTTCTCAGTTCGGATTTTAAGTGATTCATGCTCCACATTAAACTCTCTGAACTGAACGCTAACAGCTCCTGTTTTTACTGTTCGATGCATTATGCTTCTGTGGGAATAATTCTCTTGTTATCTATCTCTTCACTGCACTTTCTTATTTTATGGTTCATGTCATATGCTCTGTTTTAATGGTCTTATTTTATGGAGAGAATAAGTCACTTTAACAGTCTGTCATTTGTCTATATGACATCATTTTCTATTTCTGGATGTTTTCCAGAATATATTTAGTAGGTAAGGTCGGGGGGGCGGGTCTTAGGTTTTGTTTGATGTGTGCTGTATTTTACCCTTACACACTGAAGAGATAAGCATCAGGTTGTCTTTTACTTTTTATGAGCAACAGCCCTGACTCTGTTCTCTGTTTTGCCACAATATTTCTCCTGTTTTATAATCTCTCCACCTCTCTTTGCTTTCACCTCTAGCTTCTCCTTAGGAGACATGACATGACTTTGGAAGGGAGGGAGAAAAACAAAACTTCAGGCATCATGTATACTTACATCTAACACATACAGTGTTAATGGAGCACCCTATGACAAAGTTTTTTGTTTAATACGCTCTTATCACTGTTTCAAGACTGGATATTTACATTTGTTATCCATTCTGTTTAAGATGTGTGCTTTTGATGGTTAGTATTCTGCTTTGTAGTATTCTTGTAACCAATCAGAATCAAACCCTAATCACATCAATCAAAAGAATACCTGCACAAAATGCATTACAGCTGTAATGTACTGGTTAATATTTGCGTATTTCAATATGTTTCCCAAAAATGTTGTTTTGTGAAAATGTTTATAACATTTACAGTAACCCTGTTGACCCTAAAGGCAGATGGTAGAATTTTATTTTTGCTTCGTGGTTTTATAAGCTTAATGCAAGTTAAGGCTGCAGTTCAAATGAACTAGGATCTAGTATATCTTGTCCAATTATATTACTATACTACTAACACTTCTTACATATAGTACTTACATAGCTTTTCCAAGTAGCCACACTCGAAGGTGGGGCAAAAAGCCTGCTGTCATAGACAGAGGCGAGATGTCGTAATCCTTAAAATATGGTGATAATGGTGCACGCTTTCAGACCATCTTTCCTGGAATGCATTGATTCATGAAAATGATGAAAGTAGCTGTGTAGGATAAAAAAGGAGATAAGTTAAAACACTGCTTTCTCACCTGGCCAATCACTAAAGTGAAGTGGGAATGGAAAGTTAAACAAACAAAAAATTATTTAGATCTGACAGGTGTGGAAGGAGGGGATTTTAGACATTACAGAAATCTGATAAGCACTGTCTTTAATCAATATCAGACTGAGGCTCACTTCAGCTGGGCAACAGCATCTGGTATGTGGTGATAGTAAGCCTTCTGGGTCTTAATGTGGATAGAGTTCAGGCACATAGCATTTCATGGAAAATGTTCAGCAGGAAAACATGTACTGTAACTGGAAAGCTCTGATTGTCTAATAGTTTCATGTGAAAGTTAGATTTTCATGATACTGAAACTGCACAGCAATTATGTCTTCAACAAACTCTTGGTGTCTGTGTGCCAATAATCTTTTCAACGTTAATGAGATGTTGCTATGCATGGTAATGCAGTCAGTTTTTAAAGGACCGATTTAGAGAATTTTAATAATCTCATTTGTTCACATTTACAGTAGACACTATGTGCACACATACACATGCTGGGGCTCTGTGCAAACCAGAGCTTGTGTCGGATTCTTTAAATCAACTTCAGGTCTGTTTACATAAGATTGTGAGACTAAAGATGGCCTACACTCCCAGCTGCTCCCGGCTGCTCCTCGAGCTTCGGCCTCTGCAGCCATTAATCAGAGAGTGATGTACAGATGGTCCCGCTCGCCTCCTTGCACCGGCCTTGTATGGTTTCTCCACCCAACCTGCATGTCAACGATAGTCAACCCATAGATGCACGCTCGAATGTGCTAAATGGAAAAAATCTTAGTGTATATATGTAATATAAATATTTATAGAGAGAGTAAGACATGACCTCTTGCATTGTTCGTGTGGTATTAGAATTACACTAGGACGTCGAGTGTAATGTGATTTATTATGTGTGCTGAGGTTATCAGTGATTTAATCCTGTGTGTACAATATAAAAATGTCTTACAGTCTATTATTAATTTTTAAAGGTTACATTACTTCTCTGAATTGCCTACTTGATAACAATCATTGTAATTCATGTTTCTCGTGTTATGTTCTCAGTGAGACTAGACCTGTTGTTAATATAATTAAGCCTGTAGCATTTTCTTGCTTCAGGCAGTGCATGCGGTGGTATGACTCTTTTCTATGCTGCTGTGCACTACGTATAGTACATAGGTTACAGTTCTATTAAGGGCTGAATTATTTGTTGGAAAGTTTTGATATTGCAAACATGATGAAAATTGTAACTCTGTAAATTAAAACAGTGCCTTTATTTGTGGTTTACATTATATTTATACATATGTTGGCTTTTGTTAAGCTCCTCACAGTGTCTAAGTAATATAGCTAGTTTAAAAAAAACAACTGTTACGTTGATTATGACGATTATTACTCCTCTCCATCCAATCTCTCACCCACTCTGTCGTTTTTATCCTTCTTTTTGGACTTCTCAGCGCAGATTACATTGCATATAAGCTGTGCAAGCAGCTGGTTGCTGTCCAATGTTTGTTTTGGTACAAAAACATGCAACAGTTGGCCTTCTTACAGGATTTGGGGGGTTGTCTACCACCAGAACTCTGTCACTCGAACTTACTCAAAAAACAAAGTTTTACTAGTTTTTAAAGATTTATGTCCTCAGTAGGAAACCAAACAGATTTTTGGAGTTTGGTCTGTTTTATAGGATTTGTTGACAATTAGAAAAACATACAATAACAGAGGTGTTATCCTTTAAATTCAAATAATGTGTACAACTCTAAAAAAATCACAATGTTTTAAATATTAACTTTATTATATTAATGATGACTGGTTGAGCCCTGTTTGCATCTCATAACTACAAAACCTTGAGTCAAGTTCAGTCTGACAGCAGCTCAGTGAAAAATACCCGTTCCTAATCAGCATCTGGAAAAAACAGATTGTCGCAAGTAATTCTCAATTTCACTGAAGTCCCCTGTCAATACAAGCACCCTTAATTACAGTATGTGTGTGTTTCTGTGTATTTATCTTCCTATGTATGTGTGTGTATCGTATCGTAAATCAAGAGCACCACACTGTACTGTAGCTACAGCCTTCTGTCTTTTTATCATTCATTTCTGTAGTTATGTTTGCAGATGACAGAGCCATATGGGCCTCATCAATCTTATCAAACCCGTCCCTTTGCATGATGAAGAGTTGTTTCACTGTTCACTGTGACTTTTTCCAACACTTTGATGTAGTCTGGCACCCATAGCCTCGAGCTTCTACAGGCTACTTTGAAAAAGAAAAAGAAGGTTTAAGGTTTTAAATGTTTGATGCCTGCTGCCCTAATGAATAGAGTTATCAGCAGTGTGGCCATAGTGTTCCGCCCATGATTACGGTACTTTTTTCCTTTGGTTTCACTTTCACTAGTTTTAGCATATAATGAATTTAGATATTAAACTAGACTACGAAGTGAACACTCTCACAATGTATTATATTAATTTACAGACATGCAAAGTTTTCGAATAATCATTCACAGCCATTTCGTTCTTCTTTCTCAAAGCTTTGTGGAAATAGCTAAAAGCTATTTTACACAGCTTTTCAAATTGGTTAAGGGAATCTGAATTACCACCAACCACTGAGATACTGTGTACAGCATGGGAAATATGGTAAATCCCTTTATGCTGAGCAAACCTCCCACGTGGTGAAATCTGTTTAAAGGTCTGAACTTTGGGTCACACAAAGATTGAAGAGAAAATGCTCTCTTCCCGCAGTTCTTGACATTAAAAGCCCCGCCAGGCGGCCCCTCTGCTCTGCAACTTTGAAACTTTGATTTGTAAAAGCCAGTTTCAAACAGCGCAGAGGTTTCAGCCTCCTACACCACACAGAGCTGTGTTTGTCCCAATGTCAGGTTGAATCAGGATTGTTGCGCCTGATGTGGGCTGGACAGCTTTGTCCCTCTCTGCAGGAGACACCGTTGCAGCACAGGAAGCTTTCCCTGCACTGCTCATTTTTACCACTACAGCCACAACTAATCATTTTTCTTTATTATAAATAAGTGTATTGATATTTTTAAAAATATTTGATATCAAAAGGGGGGAAAAAATTATGTTGATCAGTTAATCCTTTCAGCAGTATTTGCCACATAAAGATACATCCACTCTTATACCAAATACCAAATGTAAAAGGCTTTTGTGTGCATTAGTAAACTATACTGTGTTTTATGAGTATTGTCTGTAAATGTCACTGCTTTTATCTCATGAACTATGGCATGATTCAGCTTTCCCTAACCTCTTTCTTTCTTCTCTGCCTCAGTGCTCAGTCCGTGGATCTCCAGTTTTTCCCACCCGGGTGTGAGAGACTACTCCCAGCTCACCCTTGACCTGACTAGGAATGAGCTTATTGTGGGTGCCAGGTAAGAAACTGTAAATCCACTCAGCTTTTCACCCCACAGAGCACATTACTGAGAAAGTGATACCCTTTCTGACTCACTTATACAGTGCGGTTTTCGGATAATGATGCTTCTTAAGTGCTCTGCTGAGGCCTTTTTGGACCGAGTCAAGCTTTGAATTTGGCTGAAGGGATAAATTTGGAAGAATTACGTCATTCCACAGCAGTGTGTGTGTGTGCGCATGCATGTTCTTATGAGTTTACATGAGTTCAACTTTTGCCTGGTTTGACCCTAAAAACACATATACACACAAATGCCTTACCACTTGTAAAACTAAAAACAATGGTTTAAGACTGATTGACAGTCACAGTATGGCCTCTAATCGGCTTTGCTTTAAGTTGACAGCAACTAAAATGGCCTGTCTCTTCTCTGATACTTAATTTGCATTATTAAACAAATTTTCTCACATCTCCTTTTCCTCTCTCCTCTATCCAGGAACTACCTGTTCAGACTGGACCTCAGTAACATGTCGCTGATACAGGTAGGCATGCTAATGTATCTTTATCTCTGCTTTTTTCTGGTGGTTTTAAAGTTATTATTTTCTGGCAGTTTTTCAAAACTGAAAAGTTTGAAATTTTTTTTAACCACATGTCAGATTTGATGCTAAAAATGCTTTTTAAAACAAAGTAATAATAATGCAGCAGCTCCTCTTAAAAATACAGGTTTTAGGTTTAGGTTTAGGTTTAGGTTTAGGATAAGAACTCAGGTTTTGGCTGGGGTCAGTCAGAAAAAGGTCCATAAAAGGTTGGTCAGTGCCAGCTTGTGTTTGTGTGTGTGTGTGTGTTATGTCCTGGTAGAGAAAAACACAGAGCCACAGATCTCATTCAACTATTATAAGTTTGTAACGACTTGATGACTTCTGGTGGGCGTAAACATCATCTGATTAGATGCTTTGGGAACAGCACAGAAATCTAACAGAAAGCGTTATATGAGCCTCAAGCAGAACCTTCGTAACACAGCTGTATATTACTGCTTTGATTAACTATTAAACCGAACATGTTTTCTGACGCTACAAAGACAGTTTTTTGTTAATGAGACAAACTTTTGGAGCAACAAAACAGCGGGCGCACAGTCCTTTCCTCTGTTGACTTTTTCTTTCATCCTATTCCCAGAATCTGTTAAAAGCATCTTCACAACTGTCCTGTGTGTTGAACCTAGCCTCTTAATTTCGTTTCATCAGTTTTTATGTCTTATGTTTTTCACTCGAAAACATAATGCCCAGAATAAATTTTGCCCACTTTAGATTTCTCGTATAAACGTGATATGATCACATTTATATAATGTATATATAAAGAACTTGGTGTAAAAAATACCACTGTCTCTTTATATATTGCATGTTTTGTTCTTATTGTGTTGGCTTGTCACTTTACATTTCAATGTACATCCTGTGGTGTGGTTCTTTGCAAAAAAATTGCATCTAACATGAGTAGAATATTGCTTATCACTGTGTTATGTAACAGTTTAATGAGGTGGCCAAATTCAGTAACAAATGACAATACAATAAAAGGAGTTTGGGGGCTTTGAACTGTTTAAAAGATCAATAGACGCATATGTGGTAGAGGCACAAGTGGAAAACATTTTCAGCACCTCGTTGACTGATTTTATTGACATTTTTGACATGGTTGGCGGTAATGTGACATCTCTCTCCTTTGATTTTCTGTCAGTAAAGTTGAAGTCTCCGCAGATGGTGCTTTATGTCTGCTGAGCCAAGCCAGCCATCTAACTACAGACTTATTCTTCTATTTATTCTGAATATAACTGCTTGTTAACTAGAACAAGAAATGTAAAACACATTCCCATATCAGGGATATGGCCAAACCCCTGTTGTGTTATAAAAGTTAATGATAGGGATGTTTATTTACATGACAATTTAAATTACCTTCTGGAGAAGAGTGCATGCCGAGGTAAGAATCAACATAAATATTTTTGTATTATTCTCCATGTTGCAGAGGATATAATTAAATTGTAGGCTCGTGTTGAGAGTATGCACATAGACACTTGCATTATTATGTTTCTTCTGCCTGTGGGCGCAATGTGTGTGTTTTGTGAGAGGTCTGTGGTGATGTGAGTGTTGTGCAGAAAAGTAGCTTCGCTATAGTGTTAGCTCTGGGGCACAGGGTTGCTGTACGGTTGCATCAGGCATCACAAATGACAATAACTCTCTGTGGGACTTTGTATCTAAACCAGGTATATGACTGTCACTGAGTAAATGTCTTCATATAATGTGGAGTACAGTGCAGTTTCCATGCTTCAAATGACTGCAGGATATCTTCACTTCAGTTTGCCAAATTTTTCCACTGCTGCGAGGCAAATTTAATTACATATTCTGTTATAGCTAACGTAATTTCTTTTAACCCTGTAAAGTATGTAAGTAAAGAGGACAGGAGTGTAAAGCATAATAACACACTATGTACTCTCGCTCAATAAAAACAGCAGTGATACATCTTTATTCACTGAGCTGGTGCTGGTGGTTTTTAGCCCATTAAATTACACGCCTTGCCTACTTTTTTAAACATGTAAATTTTTCCAATGCAGATCCCATGTAATGAGACTGATTTGCCACTTTCTGTGCAAACACTGGTTTGAAGATAGGAATCTTGCTGAAATCTGTCAGTGTGAACCTTAGTGTGCTGTCATATTTTTTGGTGCTCTGACATTTGAGATTGAGAATTAGCTGCTGAAAAACATGCAAGCTGCATTGTTGGATAGTAAAAACAGCATGGATACTGCAAATTTGTTGATTCTTGCTGTACAATACTTTGCTTCTTTAGTGTCTGATTTTCCACAAATGCATGAACACAAATGTCTGTTTTGAATAGTTCTTAACTGCATCTGCAGCATCGTGTGACAATAACTTTATAATGTAACTTTGACAAAAAAAGTAGACTAGGATGAAATGTTCACTGCGATGTAGTAAGGTGAAAGTGTACTGATGTGTACTGAAATAAAGGTAAAGAGATAGGAAGTCAATCTAAAAATGCACGGTGTGCTTTCAGGAACAGTTGGCAGATTCATTGTTAATAGGTTGATCATGTTAACCACCAGCACAGTTTTTTTGATGGGGGAAAAATTACTTTCTCTATCCAGATCACCAACATTGGCCTTTTGTTCCCCGGCTTGTGTAACCCTTGTTTCAATTCTTTTTAAAGTAACCAAGAGTAGCTTACAATTTGTAGCATCAGTTACATTATTATTTCAAGGACAACGACCTACATTATTTTACTCTACATTTCCCTACAGGATGAAAGCACATCACCAGACTCGACTTTTCCTGACAAAGTCCCCTTTCACCGCAGCCACGTCTGAATGACATGATGTGTACAGCTGCCACCCGTGTGTCACTGTCGATATCAATGCGCCCTTTGTCTGCGTGTCCTAGTTGTCTCATTTTGGAGGACAGAAGTTGACTTATGAGGGTTTTCATTTGTTTTCACCCCAGTCATGTTGTTCTCTGCAGCTCTATGAAGCTGCTCTCTTTGTTCTGAAATCTGCATCTGCCATCTTAACATCCTTTATGACATGTAGGAAGCATACACACACATACAGTGAGTGTACACACAAATACTGCACACATGCACTCAAATGTACTACCTACATTTTCTACATTTGTCTTTCTCCCTCACACACGCCTACACACACATCCTCAGCTTATTGTGAGCTATAGGGACAAATGAGGTAGATCCTTCTTCACTCTGGCCAATGCGGAGGTGTCATCCGTGATGCCAAGGCTGAAATCAATGAGAACATTATACAAACTGCCCAGTGAAGCAGAGAGGAGGGTCTGTACCCCCATGCTCATTTGCCAGTAAACGAAAGCTGTCCAAAGTGACGGAGGAGGGCAGCATCTTAAAATACTCCCTTTCTTTTGTTGTATAACCGACTGGAAAACAAACCCAAATCTCCCACTTGCCAGTCCAAGCCTCTGCTTCAACATCAAAGGCTCATTTCTCTGAGGCATTTAGTTTAGATTCCTCAACCAGTTTGAACCATGTTTCTTAAATATCCAAACCACCTGCCAGAGGCTGAGGCTGTTTTCACACTGGGTTTGTTTGTTTCAGGCCAAACTTGAGTTCAGTTGTCTGCACTCCCTCATGAGCCTCGGTTTTCCTCATCAAAGGGTAGCCTAGGAAATGATGTCATCACCTGTTTTGGTCCAATGTATAGTTAAAGGATAGGTGGCCATACAATGTATGGTAGACGTATTACATTACATTGTTTACACAGAGTTTTCAGTCTGTGACGGCAAATCAGCAAACAGTTGTTATTTTGTTGAGTGGTAGCTAGGCTGCTCTCGTAGTGACAGAGTAGCAATTATAAATCAGTTGACTAATTTATTTTGTTCAGTTCAGTGCATGTTACATGTTTATTGATGTTACTGATGTTGGAGTTGTTTTTATGGTAATTTATTCATTTTTCAAATATAAACTGAAACTTGGCAAAACATGAAAGCATCAATATTGCAAACTGCACTGCAAGTAGGTTATCAACAACAAAATAAATTATAAAAGGAGAAATAGAAAGAAAAAAGTAATGATTTTAATACAGCAGTGGTACACCATTAATCATCTATGATGTACATAGTCCTAAAGAAAATTATAACGACACAGTTTTGACTTTAGACTGGTTGCCAGGTATCAAAGATTGTCATTTCCCTCTGAAACCCAGTGAAACTTTCCATTGGTGTGACCTTGTATTTTTTTAATGTATCACTGCTATATAGTTGGGGACTTTTTTTTAATCCCCTGGAGCAAAATGCACCGTCTCACTAATAAAAGAAGCTGTGTTGATAAAGTACAGTACAGTAAAGTAAAGCCCAGAGGTAAAGTGCAAGTATGTTGTTAAATTTTAAGCTGAACGATCGTATTACAACCAACATCGGTGCTCACATTATTAAGCATTTCTGTTAATGGTTCATGTCATGATATAAAGCTTTTGATTATTCTGTTTAGCCTGGGATTTTTTGTAGATTCAGTGTGGTTTGCTACAAGACCATTCCTATAAGGTTAGTACTGTAGGTCTGCAACCACCTGCCTGCTACAGATGAGGTGAGGGGAACATTAACTATACTGCTGGGCGTTATAGTTTCCTATGGGAATATGGATTGTGTAATGATTACTCACAAACAGTATCACAGTTTGACTTTAACTGTTCATCAATGGATCCCCTCGTTCAGATGAATTTGGATATTATTTGATGGTCCACACTCTTGTTGTACTCCATGGAAGGTAGTTTTACACTTTTTTCTTCCCTTTTCTTGTACCTGTCACAGAAGACAAAACCACTTTTAGAAAAGTCACTTTACAACAGTGCTCTCACAGCCACTTAAAAAACGAAACATACTGTCTACTTCTAAAGTCAAAGATTCAGCCAGTGTGAAAGTTAACAGCTCCTCTCAGGAACCAAGTCAACCTGTGGAAATGGACCCAGCCCTGTGGGACGCAAAGCATGACTGGCCCTACCTTAGAATAAAGGCCGTCCATTGAGAGCGGGTGAAAGTCATACTGATGCTATTTAGAAACGACTTGCTGATTGATTGAAAAGCAAACCAAAGAGGGTGGCCGGCTCACAGTCTAATCACAATGCTGCATTCTCTGCTCTCCCATTCATCTGTTGGGACTGGTTGGCCTGAGCTGTCCAAGTGGGCCATTATCAAGGCCTGTAACCACACACCGCTGTCACCATCACCATCCATGCCCCCTTTTAGTGTCCGCTTTCCTCTTCAGTGTGAAGCTATTAGAGATTGTATGTGTTGGTGTTTGTTTGTTTGTGTGTCATTCATTGGGCTCTCCATGACAGCACCAAATTAGAGTACCGGACCAGACCAATCCGCCTCGCACCTGAAGCCAAAACAACCACTGTCTCTAGTTCACACACACACACACACACACACATATATAGTATATATTATATATATGTGTGGTGTGTGTGTGTGTGTGTCTATATGTTTGTGGTGGCAGGCAAGTGCGTATCTGCCAGCTTTGCAGTCTTTCAGTTGCAGAGGATTTGAAGGCAGACCATGCCAGAGGGAGGGCCATCGAGGTGCTGATTCTAGGGCTTTTAAAGGCTCAGACCCCGGCCGTTCTCTTCAAGCACCTGGGAGAACACCTGCCATGGCCATTAGTGAGCAGGCAAGCGTAGAGGAATGAATGCGTAGGCAATCAGTGTAGAAAGAGAGTGAGAGGGAGGGAGGGAGAGGAGCCAGACAAGGAGAGCCGGGGATAAAAGAGGTAGGCAGGAGCCGGAGAATGAAAGACGATAAGAAGATAACAGGAAGAAAAGGAACAAGCAAACACCAAGAGAACAACACTGAAAATCACACATACAAAGCTGAGGTGAAAACAAATGAGAAAGAAAAGTGAAGTGAATATGAGAGAGATTGTGAGGGAGGTGACAAGCTTTCAGTCTGCTCTAGTTCAGCATTTTCTCTCCGGACATTTTCTCAAGTGAGCCTCTGAGTCTCTGTGGAGTCATACAAAATAGTTTCCCCGGTGTGCAGTACCTGCACAGGACATGTCCGCAGAGCTTTCAAAGCCTTTAGAGACAGCGTTTCTTACTCACACTGCCTCCCTGCTGATGTGTTTTTGTAGAGTAAAAGTCGACTTTGGCAAAATAGGTGGAGGTTTTCAGTAAGTAAGTAATAAGAACAGTCCCCTACTGCCTGATAAACAATCATCATATGTTACATTCAGGTTTCAGTTGATCATTCATCACATGCTTGGTTAGCAGCTGACTTTTTACACCCAATCCTATTCATATTGGTGCACACACTGCCCTCTATAACCTGACACTTCTCATTGGCCACATTGTTAACCTTTCTGCCAATGCATATACTGCAGTGCCAATTGCAGTATATGTTAAGTTTTTGTATAAGATCTATGTTCAACTATGTGTTTGTCAATGGGGAATGAGCCTTTTCTATAAACTATAATTGCTATAATTGGTCACTTCCTGATGAGACATGTCTGACAGATCAGTTCTTCCTATCAGTTAATTACTGACATTTTGGGAATGTGGCAGCGTCGCTAAAAATTAGTCTGCCAGTGAGAAACACAAACAGCCAGATGATCAGACAGGTTGTAAACAAACTCCCAGATTAGTCAAAAGTTAATTGATCACCCAGTCTGTTGTAAGCATCCATCACAGTTTACAGACAGACCTCCTGGTTCAACTTTCACCTACTGCTGCAGTTGTATGTGCACATGGTTTTCCTTTGCCATAAGGGATTATTACAGACATGCACAGTTTGGTTTTCTCTTCTAATAAAGTGGTTCTAATCTGGCAAAACTCCTGTCTGACCTTCTGAACTCTTTTTTTCCCCATTAAATGTTTTAGCAATGTTTTGTTCCCAGATTTCAGCAATTAACTTAATAAATGCGGTGTTATCGTAACTGAAAGCCATAGAAAACCATAAACCAAAAAGGACCCAAGCTGTAATAGACCAGCAATCTCCCTTGAAGTCAGAGACATGAACACATTTCCTGAACATTTGAGTTGAGATGTGCAAATAAATTATGTATTTTGTCATCACCTCGAGATAATAATATGTGTGCAAACAAAAAGTACTCTGTGCTTTATCTAGAGTAGTCCTGATAGTAGTGTCGGAAATTCCTCTGATACTGCCCAAAATGTGGTATCGGATATCAGTGAGTACCCTGAAACAGGATACTGCTATCCAACAGTGTCCCAATCACCTTTTTTTTTTTCTAGGAAAGCAAAGTCATGACCCGCCCTACTCTTACTTTGACAAAGGGTTTAACATGGCCCAGGCCATACAACAATGACAGCAATAATACAGTGTTAGTATATGCTTGTTAAAATACATATTCTTAACGCACATGTATCGGAGCGGTATTCAATGTTAGCCGATATGCAAAGTTTAGGTGTTGGAATCGTGTCAGGAGACATTTTTATCATAACATTTATAGCTCTATCCTCATACTGTACTTCACACACAACCACATCATCACCCACCTAGCTACCTCACAGTGGGAATGCTCAGCCATCCTTCTGAGCTGAGACTCAGATGTTGCTGCACATTCCTAGAGTTTTATGTCTCTATCCTTCTTCCCTTTTCATTTTTAAACTCTGTCTTTCTCTTCATCGTCCCTCCTCCCTCTCGCTCCGTCCTCCTCTCTTCAGTCTCGTCTCCGCTTCGTCCTCTATCCTCTCGTTCTGTCGTTGTCTCCTCTGTCTCTCTCTCTCGGTCTCTCCGGGGCTCAGGGTGTGGCTCGTCGGCGAGGTCCTCTTCTCTCGTCTCCGGGTTGTTCTCTCTCTCCTCAATTCTTGTTTTTGTTGGTCGGAATGCAGATGCTGGTATTAGTGGGCGTTGTGGTTGGGTCTGACGCGTGGCAATGCCAGGACCTAGGCTAGTCCACCCTGGCCACATGCTGCTGTCCTTAACCAGCACCGCACTAGTCTCTTTCTCTAAATGTGTGTGCGGTTATGGGCCGAGCTGCGGCGTCCGCCCCCTATGGCAACTCAGTAAACATGCACAGGAAGTGGTGGGCTGGTCGTTCACGTGTTGGGTGTGTGTTGTGCTTGTTGTGTTGTTTGTGTTGTACTCATCGTCCCTCCTCCCTCTCGCTCCGTCCTCCTCTCTTCAGTCTCGTCTCCGCTTCGTCCTCTATCCTCTCGTTCTGTCGTTGTCTCCTCTGTCTCTCTCTCTCGGTCTCTCCGGGGCTCAGGGTGTGGCTCGTCGGCGAGGTCCTCTTCTCTCGTCTCCGGGTTGTTCTCTCTCTCCTCAATTCTTGTTTTTGTTGGTCGGAATGCAGATGCTGGTATTAGTGGGCGTTGTGGTTGGGTCTGACGCGTGGCAATGCCAGGACCTAGGCTAGTCCACCCTGGCCACATGCTGCTGTCCTTAACCAGCACCGCACTAGTCTCTTTCTCTAAATGTGTGTGCGGTTATGGGCCGAGCTGCGGCGTCCGCCCCCTATGGCAACTCAGTAAACATGCACAGGAAGTGGTGGGCTGGTCGTTCACGTGTTGGGTGTGTGTTGTGCTTGTTGTGTTGTTTGTGTTGTACTGTAGTGGGGGATAAAACAGAGGAGTGGGAGAGTGATAAAAACAGCAGAGGTATAGAAACGCTCAAGTATTGGATGGGTGGGAGTGGGAAAGGAGGGCTCTGTTTCTGTCATCTGTTTCTGTTTATTTTTCTTTGTGTTGGGATGCAGATCTGCCAGATGTGCTATGAGCAATTCCACTGCTGTCAAGAAAAAACTAAAAAAAACTAACCGCAACTTTTGATGGGCAAATTTTTCATGTCTGAGATGGGATTGAATGCGCACTGGTCTCCAACTTTCTTTTGCCTTCTTCCCTTTCTCTCACTTTCTTTTGTAGTTTCAAAGTAATAGAAAATAACACAAGCATAGCCCTGTTTAGATGGTTCTTTCTTTCTTCCGTATGTTGCAAAGTACTAACAGGAGATAGAATATTGACTTGTCTCCCGCTAACATATTTGAACAAGACCACGGAGTCTTTGTCTTTGGCTGGATTGTTTTTTTTCCCAGGTTTTTGTGAGTCACGGTAGTCAATGTTGGCCTTGTCAGTTTCAGATCCTCGGTAGTTTGTTTCTTTATTCAGGCATGCCAAGAAATGTCTTACACATACATTCACATAATTACTGCAGCTGTGATGTGGTTGCACTCTCCCTCTTTCTGTCTTTTCTTCTTTTTTTTTACGCGTGCACTCACAGATGTGAAGTTATTTGACGGGGCCAAGGCATCAAAGGCTGCAGCGTTGAAGATACGTGAGAAGATGGTGAAGAATGTAACTTCTGGTATCAGCCACTCAGTCGGCACTGGGTCACAGATGTACTGACCTTACATTTACTGAGCTTAAGTACCAGCATTGACAGAGATGGAAGTAATGGAAATAAGGAGAGGAGAAAGAATAAGAATGGGAAGAAGCACTCCTGCAAGTAGAAATATAGGAGTGAAAAGAGTATATTATAAAATCCTGCTCTTTGCTCAGATTTTATTGTAGAAATAGAATTCATGTTCTGTAAATTGAAAAGCAGAATAGGAAGTGCAAAGATAATTATATAATCTTTATATAATAATGAATATCAGGTTTAAAGCCAATTTATGCCAATTACTTATGCATTTAGAAAAGCACTAACCTCCTGCAGGCTTCAAAAGTGGCTCTAAAAAGTTTGTAGCTTGCTCAGGGAGAACAGCAGCTGTAGTCAGCCTGGATTCACAGCAGTTGGTTGGATGGATTCCAATCGTGATCACACTAAAAAAAGAAAAAAAGGTATTAAGGTCCACAGAAATTTGTAAAGCCACTTGTGCAGCATAAACATTTTCTCATCTGTCTATTCAAAACACTCACATTTAAATAAAAATATGGTTAAATATGTAGCTTCTGCTGTTTGTTGTCAGGGCGGTAAGCTGTTTATTTAGTTTTCTGTTGAGTATTTCTTTAAAACATTGACCCACTAAGTCTTTTCCAAGCTAATCTGTGAGCTAGCAGGGAGAAAACTTGCTAGCTAATAGTTTGCTATCCATTAGTTATCTATCATAAACTCATGCATGTGTAATTAATGGTTAAGATTAAGATTATATAGTTATTTTATGTTGTGTTCTGTAGTAACACTAATAGAAAGCAAAAATAACTTTTGGGTTGAAGTTCAAATGTAAGATACTAAGTAATATAATTTTGCTTTCAACGGTAGAAAGGGTAAAACTGAATGAAAGGACACTGACAGCTGCATGAAATAAAGACAGCAGCAAACATTGATTCAAGACAGATGAAAAACTGAACTTCACACTAAACAAATAAAACATACATGTAATAGAAATGTAAAGACAAGCCCAAGAAAAGCTCTTGCTATAACGTATTGCACGTTATTGCTCCCAGAGCAATACGTGCAAGTGTAGAGAAGTAATGGGAGGAGATGGGAGGGGGAGGAGAGAGGTCTTTGTCAGTCCATCAGATAATCCCTGCATAGATAAGACAGCAGCAACATGGAGGTGGAACGTAAACACCATATTACTGTCTGGATCTTCTCATATCTGTCTCCATTCATCCACCTGCCTTAACCCACCGCTCCACTATCACCACTCTCACTTATTTTCTCTCTTGCTTCTACCATTGTGCATTCTCTAAATTCCATCTACTGAAAAAATCACAAGGCCTCTGTCTCCTCAGGAGAACATTAGATTTGCTCCTGATGTGGAACTGCTGTTGCGTTTCTATCATGTTTATTCCTCCAATGAATCTCTTTCTCTGTGCCCGTTCATTATGTCGCTCCGCTAGTTTTTCATTGTATGGAACAATCAGGTTGTACATCAATATGCAGACCTTTACTCCAGACTGTGTTGTATGCAAGTACGTCAGTGCAACAGACGATAATAGATGCACATGCCAAGGCAAAGCTGCTCATTCATCCAAACCGTTGTCTCTCGTCACTGTAAAATCAAGACATGCTGGGAGAGGTTTGGAAAAAATGTGCAGAAGTGCAGACCAGTGAAAAAAAAGTTCAGCTTGACTTCTGATTTTTGTCTCTTTAAGCTCCAAAACACACACATCCTCACTCTGATCCGTAGGTGTGCTGCTGTTGAATTGCAGTGTTCCATGTGGCAGAGCACAGTCGGCGTTTTCCTCAGATTAGTTTGCCCTTTTTGTAAATGCATGGGGTTTAATGGGGTTGAGGAATGGGACGACAAGGATCTTTCTGTGATTTCACTCTTTCCAAAAATACAGTTCTTGGTTATACCCAATTTCAACAGCTATTATTCCTGAAATAAATGGGCTCAAAGTGGGGTCTTGTTTTTTTAGCTTTCCTTGCTCTTGAAGTCACCTTTCTATTTTGTTGTGTCCTTATTTTCCGTGTGAGAGACTTTTCTTTCTGTTTGTTGTTAGTTTTCTCGCTGAGAACATGTCAGAAGTTCTGAGACAGGAGTGGTCCCCTGTGTGTTTGGGGCCTGGGATTTGTCCTTGGCGTAGTGTTTGTGTTGGGGGTTGTTTGAGTTGGGCTGTGGTCTCTGGCTCCCACAGCCAGCTGATGATGAGCAGCCCCCGGGTGGCCGTCCTGCTGCTGTGCGACATGATGGTCTGTCTCCTCAGAACTGAAGACCTCTTTAGCAGATGCAAGGCTCGGATTCAGGCTAACAGTGGCACTCTAGCATAACTGCACTGTGGTGTTACACCGTAGTCTGTGTTTGTAACAATCAGAAAAGCAGAGATGGATTTAACAAGACTTGTTCTTGTGATGTTTTTAATTTATTAAATGAGTTATGTTTTTTTATTTGCACAGTTTTTTATTTGCAGTAAAGAGTTTTGTGTGATGTAATGCATTACAGTAAAAAAAAAAAGATACTAATACTGTTTAATACGCCTGTCTTATTTTCACAGTGTTCACAATCATTCTGGATAGTAATGATAACATTTTACTCACAGACTTCATTGCGGCAACATTGCTACAAAATTAACATGCGTCGTCAGATGATCAGAAAAGTTAAAAAAAGAAGTATTTATAACTGAAACCAAACATTAGTGCACCAGGATTGTCTGTTGAAAATATACTTTGAACTTAAAACTGACAGTAACATGAAGTATTGCATTAGGGTCTGTAAAAAGGACTGCTAGTTGAAACAGCTGGTTTGACTGTTTGCTATTTTTTGGTCCCAGCGTGCATCGTTCCCCTGAGGTGGCTCAAGGTCAGGAGAGCAGAGCTGACCTGAAGGGTCACGTGGTCAAGTGTCACTGTTTGCTCTTTTAAACAGGAAAGGCCTTGTGCAAACTCCCTCATCAGCAGAGATTGTCGGGCACGTCCCAAAAGAAAAATAAATGTATCTGTTATTGTAGGTGTTTTTGACATTTTAAATTCCTTCGGGACAGGAGGAATTTGCATTCGGTTATGATGAAGACACACTGACCTTTTCTCATGCAGGTAGCGTTAGTGTGAAGTGGGGTATGTTGTATATATATCTCGAGGATTTCTCATCTACATTATGTATGTCACATACAGCTGCAGTCCTCACGGTGCTGAAGGGCAGATTCCTGGAGAAAGCAGAGGATCAAAATGAATGAAAGGCCAAGGGACGGACATTAAGCTGACCCTCTCAGATATTCATACCCTTGATTTGTCCACAGTATCAAGCGCCTCTCTCTTGCCCTGAGTTTGATGACTCATGGCTGATTTCATTCACACTCTTCGTTAATTTCTGTGCTGCAGTTTGGCCGGAGATTTAATTATTGATGCAGCCTTTGTCAGAATGGATAATCTGTGAGCTACAGTGCTGAGAGCAAGACGAGGCTACTTGTCACCATGTAGTGTACCGCAGCTTGGGGAGCCAGCTTGGAAAGAATAACAATCTCTAATAGCATACAGAATGTTTTTGCAGTGGTACCTGCGTGGGTATACATAAGGCTCATCATTGTTTCTGGTTTTTACAAAGCGTTTTTTCACATGGATTTGTGGCCTCATATGCCAGAAAGTTGTTGTGTTTGCTGCTGCCAGAGAAAAATGATTTGGGTGTGTTGTGTGGTTCTATTCTGTCATAAATCAATAAATACAAGGTTTACTTGCAAACATACTACATATACAATGCATAAGGCACAGATTTGAAAGTGTAAAGTTATGTACTAGAACTTGACTGATATATCAGCCAATATTAGCTTGTCACAGATATTACCATTTTATGTAATAAGATTTTGTCCTGCTCTATAATTTACTTACTTCTACTACTAATCTCAATCTTTAATAGCCAAATTTAGGGTATACTTATTAAATGGTTCTGAAAAAATAATACGTGCTGGTTTATATATCTCAGATTTTGTGTACATAGTAGAACTTATAGAAAATATAAATTGGAAAAATGGAATGAAACATAAACTGCAGACAGAGCCTTGAGACAGGATGAAACACTAAGGGGACAGCATAACTAACCCCAAATGCAGACAACAGTAATTTTGCCTCATTTCTTTTGTTAGAAGTTGCACAAGAACACACCACTACAGATTACAGGACTACTGCTGCATGAGTGGAAATGATGAGCAAATCTGTATTTGTATCATCACAATGCATCATAACTGAAAGACAAATAAACATGAGCACATTTTACATTGGGAAACAGTTTAAAAAGTCAAACACTTTCAATTGACAACATTACAGTTTAACAAAATCCTATACTGCCCTCACAAAGTTTACTTTTGCTTTGCCCCTGTGTTGTCAGCCTGGGCTCTTAGAGTTGTGGGAGAAGAAAAGGCAAAGTATGCAAAATGGGTAAAATCACTAGGATTCACTAGCCAATTGGCCAATAAGCTGTCTCACACCTACTGCCTCCACCTTTGATGCCAACTCATCGTGTTGTATTGGCCAAATGGCCACTGATAGGAGAGCCAACGATATCGGACACAATTTAAACTCAAACAATGGTTGGCCACAAACGTCAGTAAAGCGCCACCTGTCTGCTTGTTGTGTCCGACCCCAGAGAGTCAAGGGAAAGCTTCTGCTCATGCACCTAGTTCCTCAGTTAAATATTATATATTTTAAGGGTTAATCTACAGAGCATTTGTGCTGGTATTTAGTAAATGGAATTTTCCAAATCTGATTTTTGCCCATTTCTTATTTTTCATATTTCATATTCAAAATAATCTGTGATAAATGTTCTTCTTAATGAAAACTGAAAATGATGTGCTCACACGCTATGGGCTTTAATACCATGTTAGTGTGCACATTCATCTGTGTTACTTGCATGTTCATGTGTACGCGTGTGGGTGCATACAGTACAGTAAGTGTTGAGGAAGAGAAGGAATAATCCACTGTACCGGTTGGTTGGTCATGGAGAGACTGTCTGTTTTCACCTGTCAGCCTCCCTAATGTGGAATTACAGTGAGTGGGAGGCAGCAGCAGGGTGAGTGGGCAACCACATACAGGCTGTTAGCACATACTGAACCATACAATGTATTCAACTCAACACTTCTACATCAGAGGAGGAGAAAACAGCTTCCCGTTCCCAGCTGAGATCACTTTACATATTAATTATCTTTAAAATTATTACTTCTTGTAGTGTCAATTAATTATACTGTATTAGTATTTACAGAACTAGTCAAAGCTCTTGTAAGGCTGATAGGACAATATTAAACACAGACTTATTGTAAAATGTGGCTTTTTTTATTCAGTAAAAAATGCTTTTTGTCAAAAACACATTTATACTAGCAATAGCAAAGTAAAAGGTATCAAAAAGACAGCGACATACTCAGGGTCAGCTGCTCTGTCTCCCTTTCTTCTGTTCCTCTGGCCCCTGCACTTCATGGCAATATCCCATCCTTGTCATTCCCCACCTGTCCACCACATGTTCTCAGAGTTTCCCACCCTGATCCCGCTTCACTTTGCACACCTGTCCCTCGGTCTCTCATTAAGCCCCATTGTATATTTAGTAGCCACCTTCTCTAACCCCTTTGCCACAATGTCTATGTTTCTTCTTTGGCCTGGTGTTTCAAACATCCCTGCATGTACTCTGTCCTGTTGTTCCAGAAACCTAACTGTAGTAGTTTATATCTGTATTTAGATCCACTGCCTGTCTGTAAGCCTGTTCATTGTCACTGAGTCCATTTGTCCAACCCGCTCTGCCCACCCACGTGTGGATCCTCTTCCCTGTTGCTCATACCTGAACTTTGACAGATGGGTATTGTTAGAAAACATTAGATACTGGTGCCCAGATGGAGATTTGTATTTTTTAACGTGGGGGAGAGTCTAGGAAAAACTAAAGTAGAATATTTTGTTACAGAGGTGGCTTGATCTGGGGGTGTATTTTCAGCAGCACAGACACTACTGAATGATCATAGAACTATAATAGGAATACTACAGGCTCTGACTACCAGTTGCTACTTGTCACTTTGATAATGAAGGTGACACTACTCAGTAGAGTATATAGACTACAATATAGCATAGACGTGAGTATTCATAATTTAGAGAATATTATAGACCAAAGACATAACTGACTGAAAAATGTGCAATTACAAATTACTGTCTGCTACTTCAGCACCATGGACAGTGCCATGGATTTATCAATACACAGCACAGTTAAGCTACTGATATTTCAGAGCCATGGTCAGGGCCATAGATTCATAGAGTCACATAAAGGATAAAGGAACTACACAATCTCTCTGTCCCTGCACTCTCTCTGCTACTAGGGGATGGAGAGGGTGGATGGTAGGTTAACGATGAGGATACATTTTGGTCATGTTGCTAACCCTCATCTCTCCTCAAATGACTCACCGCTGACTTTTGATACGTTTATATATATATATATATATATATATATACATACATTGGGTTTCTAATCCTTTATTTCTATTAAACCAGATGTTCCAAACGTTTCTGCGCATCAGTGTTTTCCCCACACAGTTACTCATACAAATCCTTTAGTTAAAACTAGCGTGATTTCACTGGTAAACATCTGATCAAAGAATACATAAACAAACAAGAAATCTGCCCAAGCACTTTATGTAAATGTGTTGTTTTCTGTGCTGTGTACACATTTTGGTGTCTGTACTGGAGCTGGGTATTGAACCAAAATGATCTTCAGTACCAAGCTACCAAGAGTACCACACAATTTAAAACAATACCCAGTCTTAGTGTGACCATGAGGGCAGTGAGGGATATTTGCTGAACTGGACTCGCTGGATAGGCGGTGCTTTAGGATGAAATGTTTGTCTAAATTTTTCACACCTGAAGACAGACAGAAAGGGTTCAAGTTGTCAGGAGTGTTCATAGCATTGTGTTCATGGCTGAATGACTATCCACTGTTTGCTGTCCACCTCTCCTGCTGCTGTCAGTCTGTTGGTCTCTGCACCTACTGTATTTCTCAACAATGTGAACATTCAGTCAGAACTTTTAAAATGGTCTGTGTGCTGAACAGCAGACACACACACACACACACACACACACACACACAGTCTGAACACTCCTCCAGACTGCTTCCCTCCCCGTCTGCAGCAGTGTATAGCTGAAGGTGTAGGCTAGTGACCTCATGCTGCACTGATTCAGTCTGTCAGAGAGTGGTGTTTGACAGGGAGAGGTATGAGCAGAGGAGCTGGTGGGTTGACAAGTATATATATATGTGTGTGTGTGTGTGTGTGTGTGTGTGTGTGTAAGAGAGAGAGAGAGAATGAAACACAAAGGAGAGGATGTGGGTGTGTCCATGGATCAGTGTTTAGAGACAATGAGCTGCAAGACAAAGGATTGTTGAAAGTCATGTTTCATCCATCTGTGGTTTTGTATGTGGCTTTAGAAACCCTATATGTGTGTATTCGTAGCAGTGAATGTGAACCAATGTAATTATGTTTCTGTTTATTCAGTCAGTCATTCATTTGTTTGCATTTAGCCAGTGAATGAAAATGACATGAATGCTTGGTTCTGGTGCATTTTCATTAAAGCATTCCTTAATATTGTGATTAAAAATGTTTTTACCATGACAGAAGAAAAGAGTCAAATCATTCCACAGGATGGGTATCAGGGTGGAGGCAGGAAGGTTTTTTCGTTATGTTTTGAGTCCGTCAACTCTACAAAGCCTGATATCTGTTCCCAGTGCCATATGTCTGTTAGTAGTGCGCCACTGAGCCTCATTAAAACATAGAAATTTGACAGCGTTCGGGAAAAGCGAACCCAGAACTCAGAGTAAATTAACAGCAGAAATCACAGCAAGTGCTTGGAAAAGGACGAGGTGTGATGAGATGGTTTGCATTTGGCATTTGACTACACCTCTGAAATTCTGCTGTTGAAGTTCAAAACTCAATTTCCTTATTGTGTCGTACTGGGGTTGATGAAATCCTGTCCGAACCTTTGTACCACAGCAGAATCATACTCAGTACTGAAGTACTGCTTCATTCATTTTATTGACAACACTCTTGATGACGCTGCATATTCAGGTCCCAAAAAACACATCCCCTCAAGCTATGCAAACAATTTTTCAAGATGTTTTGCCAAAAGATCATTCCATCAAAATGTTGCTTCTGGAGGGGTGCTGCACCTCTTGACTCTTGACAAACTCTTGATAACATACAGATTTTTTGGGTGGACATCCAGACATCAGGATGTAAAAATTACAAATAAAGTCAGTGGGTCAACAGAAACATTTTAGATTATTTTCTTGGACAGCAGGTAGTGAAGAGGCAGGCAGGAAATAAGGGGACAGAGAGGTATGACATGGAGCACAGATCCCCAGCCGGAATCAAAACTTTGCAGTTGTGTGGCTACCAGGGCTCTCCAAACAACAAAGCCTGGTGACATAGGTTGCTATGACAACACACAAACAACATGGCACACAGTCTTAAAGGAACAGAGGACTCCCACAGGCAGAGGCTGTATTTTGGATTGAGACAAGCCCCCAAGGATCAGAAATGAGAACATCATCACCAAGTTCAACCCAACAAGAAACAAATGAAAAGTTTGTTTGTGCTGAACACTGATGGGTCATCAATAACCCAAACATCAACACACAAATTGACTTAACAACCCCCCAGAATAACAAAACAGTCATTAACAAACAAGCATTGTACTCAGGGACAAGATAAAGATGCAGATGTTTACATGTGTGCCCCAACAGCTGTCACAATAACATCTGTAGGTAACAAATATACAGTATATTCCTGCCATTTGTCATTTAATTAAACTCATCTGCTGCTGAGTTCTACAAATCTCCTACAGAGTTGCTGCGCTGCCTCCTGAACTAAATTGTGCAGCTCAGTCTGCTTTGTATGCAGGTCTAGCTGAAAGTGCTGCACACAAATATCATTTTGTCACTTGGCCTACGTTCCTTGGATGCTTCTATGGTGTAAAATCGGCCAAATTTACACGTTCCTACTGTAATAGTCTTGAACTTCTTTAAAACTTTACAGAAGTCGGGAAATCACGTTCTGCCATCACTACTTAATTATAGAAACTCAGCACCCCAATCAGGAAATAAAGAACAAAAATGTTGGTAAAGAAACAACATGAGAGCAATTAACAGCAATTAATGGCATTTATAAAAGCTGATTGCGTGACAACATACATAATCAACAGCTATTAAGCTACAAATTCACTATTCTGAGTTTCCTGTAACTTTGACCACAGTTCTTTATCAAATCAGGAGGTAGTGTGACTCTCCTAAAGAGCCAGAGAGAGTAAAGAGTGACAGTGTGAAGCTGAAATGGTGTATTGGTAAGTAAGATATTTTGACACCAGTAACCGAAACCAAACATAATCTGGGGTTTACAGAACCATGTAGTATTAACAGTCTGTTTGACAAGTGGGTTAGACAACACCTGATGCGTCACTGGTTTCCCACCTGTGAACACTGCCAGTGGTGTTCACTGCTGTGTTGGTGGCTGAGTGTTTCTCCTGTGCACCACCTGGACAGACATTTGTGCCAAAATTGGCCATATTGTCAAGTGATTTGTGTGTGTGTGTATGTGTGTGTGTGTGTGTGTTGGTGTGTTGCATAAAATAGCTGATTACATAGGTGGATAGAACCGATGGAAAGTGGGGATTGCTTTAAGGAGTGAAAGGCTGGAAAAATCAACAGTATGATGCTTTGAAGTGAGGACACCTTGAAGAGAACAGTTACTGTAGATAGATGATCTGTCTCTCAGTATTTCTTTCCCCTTCCTCAATGGTTAGGTAACATTTCGAGGAAAAAGCATGTGGTGAAATGTAGCAGGATGGCTGAGGATAAAAACATAAGGAGGTAGTTTATGAGACACTGATATTTTCCCCTTCCTATGAATATCTTCCAGTTTTTGATATGCAAATTCCCTGCTTACGTGAATGATAAATAAACCAATATTTATTTATTCTACATGCTCATAAGCATTTAAAAAAAACACATTTTTAAAGGAAATGTTTCTCTTAGATGTTTTAACTGAAGACAGCATTCACTATCAATGCGTAGAGAGTTATCAGTCTAACATTTTGTCACACTCCAGGCAGTTTACAGTTTACTGATATTATTTATATATCAATAGTTAAGTAATAGTTTAACTGTTAGTCAATATATAGGCTATTATTCTGATTCTTAACTTTTTACGCTCTGTGTTTGAAAATTGTTTAATATTTTTCATACTTAGACTAAACTCACACACATCCCATCCCATTGCATTGGTATACAAATCTATCTTGACTATAACAAGTGCCAGACAGCTCCTATTCAAACAACCATTACTCCCCTGACACACTTATTTACAATATTCATGAGTTATAATTAGTTGTCACACATGATGTTAGCAGTGTGTCAGCGGCCTTATCAACACAGTGCCACATTTCAGGAACGACCATATTTGCAGCCGCCACTGCTCGCAAACTCTCTTTACTTCATTAGTGTTTCCCGCTCTCCGTCTCTCTTTTTTCCCTCTCTCGCTATATATTCTGGTAAAAATAGAATTCATTTTCGAGCCCAGCCACCATCTTTCTGCAGTAAAAGTGATGAATCTTCTTTCCTGCTACTAATTGTATTTTTTTGCCATTTTATTT
This sequence comes from Morone saxatilis, assembly GCF_004916995.1. Taxonomy (NCBI): domain Eukaryota; kingdom Metazoa; phylum Chordata; class Actinopteri; family Moronidae; genus Morone; species Morone saxatilis. Next base: position 20,813,624 of record NW_023340095.1, on the reverse strand, counting down.
GCCCATAAAAAATTCATGTCCCCCCCCCCCCTAAGAAAGATGCCTGGGGCGAGATATTCTCATTGTGTCTAAGGAGTGGTGAAATTGGGAGAAATTGGGTGTCAGGCTCTGATTTGGATTGGGAATTGATGGCAGGGAGAGCACATGGCTGTTGGCCTCGCTAATAGATGGAAACGAACTCTAACATGCATCTTAGGCTACAGGCACAAATAATAAACAGGCTGGCCGTGGGCCTATCTGAGCATGAAAAATGGCTGTAACTTGTTGTCTCAGAGGCGGACAAACCTTTAATTGTCTGGTATTTCGTGCACCAGGGACATTTTTTTGTTTTTTCTTCCATATTTATGTTTATGTCTATAAACAGATGGACTGTCCTCACTAGGAAAACAACAGTGCTGGTTGTTTGTTCAAATGCTTAAAACATCAATCTGTGTTGGTTTTTACCTGACCTCTAGAGGCTGTGCAAATAATGACTGTCTCTCAGAAGCAAAGTTGAAAGTATTGATGTTGTTTGACTCCTCATGGAAACTGGATGTGTTGCCTGGTTCAATTATCCTGGAAGTGTTTGAGAAGCAGACACATTTCCAATGTTAAAAGTTTTTTAATACACTTCTGCACCTCATTTTTTATTCATGTAATGGTTGTACTTAGCAGAATAGTGTCTTTCATTTATCTTGTATTTCCTGAATATTACATATTATAAAAGGAAAACTATAACATCCCTTCATGTACTTTAGAGAAGTGGCTTAAACAGACAAGAAAAAGGCAATTCCAAAATCACTAAATGTGTCACTCTTCACAGATGTAAGCTGTTTTGCCAAATAAATACACCTGACCTGTAAAGATGGTGCAAGAAAAGGGCCGCAGAGGTGGAATTTGATATATAGCCAGTTCTGGTGGACATGGTGGCTAGGTTAAGAGGTTGGGGTTGACAAAGTGTGTCACTTTGACATGGGAGACCATTGTTTGGTTCCCATTTCCCACTCACAGTCAACATTGGTTTATTTTAACCATGAACACAGTCTTTCCCTGACCTTAAACGGATAGTTGAAGATTTTTTGTAAAATAGGCTTCTTTGCTTTCAGAGTCAGATGAGAGGATACCACCATAATGTCTGTACGGCAGAAATAAAGCTAATAGCTGCCTAACTTAGCTTAGCATAAAGACAGTTTCTTGTTTCTACACTTTTTATATGGATTAAACAAGATATAAAGTGTTATCTAGTGAATTTAATTTAGTTAACTCTGGACAGAGCCTGGCTTGGTGTTTCCTACTGTTTCCAATCTTTGTGCTAAGCTAAGCTAACTGGCATCTGGTAGTAGCTTCATATTTAGTGTACAGATGTGAGATCAGTATCAGTAGTCTAAACACACTTTTAGTATTTCTTGTGCCTAGACCTAATTAAACCTTTAATGTAGTGATGACTACAAAATTGGTAATTTTGGAAGATAATAAAAAAGTAAAAAGAACCTGTTGCATTTTTTATATTGTCTATATATTTGATTGATTTCTTTATTTCTGTTTTTCATGTCCAAGGGTGTTGCATACGTTTAATAACCCTTCATCAACAGAGATTAAACTGTAACAGAGTGAACCTGCACACTGAGCTGTTCTTCTGAATTACAAATGAATAATTATATAGCAAATGAGAACCTTAATATCAATGGGGAATGTGTGAAAATATTATTTTCCCTCTTCATCTCTTACCTTTTTTTATGTTGAATTGTTGTTAACAAGAGCATGTTTCAGTGAAAATCCTGCCCACACATTATACAGCTTTAATTTATCCTGTTGATGGCAGCCAGGCCTTTCAGGGTTCGGTACAGAGGGAAGGTATTTGAGGGAAAGGATGTTGAGGCGGGATTGGTATTCTCACAGGCTCTGTGTGAGTGTGGCTTTGTTCCAAAGTGGTATGAAGAAGAGGAGATGGACAGAGAGAGGGGCAGGGGAGAGGGAGGGGAAGGGGGTACTTTCTGGTGAAGGTCAGCGGGTTAAGCCGATGGGGATCCTTGGAGACGGGGCCCTGCCGAAAAGATGGTAATGCCCCAAGCCATGATTCATTGCAAAGGCATCCATCACCCTGTGTGTGTGTGTGTGTGTGTGTTTAAAATGACGTCATCCCATCAGTCCCCAGGCTGTCAGGGGCTGACAGGCAGGGGCAGTGTTTTCATTTCAACAGGCAGAGTGATGGACTGCGCCGGAGGGGGCGGGTCTTCTCTCTGAATGGCAGGTGCCACGCTGTTCGCCGTGCTCATGGGAAGAGGATTTGAGGTTGTTGTTGGCTGTGTGTGTACTGTTTGGCGGCAGCTGACTGCTTGCATGACTAGACAGTGGAGCTCCTGCAGAGCACATTAGCTACTTTTGGTATTTTTATTTCTCCGTCTATTCATGTTCAGTGTCTGGAGCTCTCAAGTTTCATTTTAATCACAGTTTACTTTATATAGCTGTCCCCCGCTGCTGTCTCTCTCCCTGGTGCAGTCTGCAGCAGGTTAATTGAAAGGAGCTGCTATGGGAGACAGGGAGATGAGCTGTAACTATCAATATGGACCAGAGCCCACTTACCAGTGCTGCAGGAGCTAAACATAGCTTTAAAACACTAATGAATTTGTCTCAATCTCTGACTAACCTACCCTTACATATAATTCTACAGAGTTTCTTTCTGGCTTTTATTCTTAGTTTAACTTGGGTGAAGCTGCAAATGTATCACTGGACTCTGCAGTTCCCCTCAGCTCTGTGGAGCATTTTAGTGTAATTTCAGCACTTGGTTTCATGGACTGCAGCTTACCGTTTTGGTTCACTATCAATGCTCTCACCAACCTGGTCTCCAGCTGCAGCCACAAAGTAAGCGGCCATAGTGAACATAGTCTAGCAGCTTAAAGGGTTAGTTAGGATTTATTGAAGAGGGGTTGTGACTGACAAAAACAGTAATTTTGCCTCCATCAGTTAGTTTGTTTGTATTATTATGTGAATTTGGTTCTTTAACACATTGTAACTAACATTCGTTGGTGCCAGTCGAAGCAGTGGTAGACCAGCAACTCCTCTGTACTGCAAGGTAAAATGAATGTTTTTTTGGAGTGGGGTGGCTTTGGAGACAGTGCACAGTGGGTGGGTTTGTTGATTTTTTTTTTTGGAGCTGTTGTCCCAGACAATCAAACATGGCATCAAAAATTTGTATTTCTTCTGCTTTGTTTTGGCTGCACAAGTAGTTCTGGCAGTGTGAACAATCAAAAAACAATCACATACCAATGAACGTCTATGAATATAAGTTTATAGCAAACAATAAAAGAAATCCCAGGACAATATGCAGATGTTTGACTAGCTCATTAGGCAGTGAATAGTTTTGTTCAGTCTGGTGTTTTCGCTCATTAGCAAGAATTTATGCTAATCATCCAAAATCATGAACTTCCACTCATTCAAGCATAGTCGATATACTCCATGATCTGTGAAATAAGAGATCTATTTATATACTTTAAACAGAAAGGAGCACTCAGCGAATTTTAGCTCCGCATTTTGTCCCCAGAAAGATTTTGGCAGTTCTCCTAAATTCTCATTAAGTGTGCTTATACTGTTTTATTTCCATTTAAATTCCTGAAGAGCTATATTCTCTTCTCTGAGGTCTGGAAAAAAAATGTGATTCACTCAAAACTATATTTTCCCCGCAGAATTCATCCCTGAGTCTTGGGGCTATACAGTGTTTAGTTTTTTCTGCTGAGCTTTAATTAAAGCAAAATGAGGATCCAAAAAAGCTCGAGTGATATCACTGCAGGACAAATTCACACCTAAAAATGAAAATGTCCAAGACTGCATGTAGGTGTTTAAGATGAGCTGCGTAGTGAATCAGCCTTAGTTGTTTCCCCTGGCGTGTACTGTTTGTTTGAGTCCTCCATTTGGTTTTGGAATACTGACCCAGTTTAGTACTGACTCTTGGTTGGCCTCAGTCGCGGGCTCCACTGAATGTTGGGTCAAAACTTTGTCCCACTAGCCAATTGTCCAGGAAAGGCGATTCATAAGAACTAGATAATGATCTGCCATGGGTCCTCTTTTGTACCATAATAATCCTTCTGGGAGAGGGGAGAAAAAAAATAAAGAGAGAACAGACAGAAAGATGAAGAATGAGATAGATTGATGTTATATAATGGCAGACTTTTTTACTTTTAGACATTTAGGCAACATTCCTACTTGGGCAGTGAGATCAGAGAAGAGGAGGAGATGGGGGTGGATGAGTAAAATGAGGCCAGTGACACACAGCAGGGGCTTTTCTGGCACCTTGTACATATGCACTTCATGCCAAAAGAGGGACATCTCTCAACCCTCTTTAGAAGAGCCAGTGCGGCTCTGGTGGCCAAGCAGCATGTGTGTATGTACATGCATTAGTGTGTTTGCAGTGCAGTCGTGCAGGGCTGCTGCCTGCATCCATAATTAAGCCCAAGACACAACCATCAACAGGAATATAATTGGCTGGTAGATGTGAAAGGGGTGGGGGGGTTTGGGGGGTGGCAGAGTGGAGGCGAGTGCTGCAAACTTCCCGAGCGAGAGATAGAGAGGGGAAGAAAGAAGAAGAAGATGGAGAGAAATCCATTTACATGCTAATGCCGTCCTCAGCCCTTCAACTGCTTCGTTGGGTACCTTGCCCGCTACCCTCGAATAAGCTCTTGGCTGGCAAGCCGGTCGCCATGTTTACACAATAAACAAACAGCAATGAGGTTAAAGTCTTTTCATGCATCTTTTTGTGCGTGCCTACAGTATTAGCAACAGTCAGATGTTGCATAACTTTTGTAGTGTCTAAAGGACTCAGCTGACTGCTTTTCGGCCTCTTTGTCATCCTTGCGCTTTTTCTTGTTTTTGTCTCCTAGGCGACAGAATGGGCACCCGACGAGGATACCAGGAGGTCCTGTCAGAGCAAAGGCAAAACAGAGGTAACCTCGATCCCGCCCCCAATTACAACACTTCATGTCAGTGCTGGCTGGCTTACAGAGAGGCCATCTTGATATCTTCTGGCTGTTGTGGCAAAGTCCTTATGGGTCTCATGGGAGGGCTCTGTACAGAACAGCTATTTCAGACCCTTCAATCAGGAGTTGTTTTTCTTGCAGTGAGGAAAGAGGGGCAAAAGGGAAGAGAGGAAAAATGCACACAAGACAGCCTTGGGCAAGATAGTGAGACACAAAAGAACTTCCTTTCAAATATGTCCGATAACCAACACTGCGATCAGCTGTCTTATTTCGATTATTTTGTGAGAACTGATTGCAGCGTCATTTTTATCTCCCACAGTGGCTACAGAGTGAAGAGCGATACCTAATACACAAAACAGACAATCAATTCTCTGTAAAACCTGCGTCACTGCAATTACCTCAGTCCTTTGCCACAACACAAAGCACCACCATTTAAAATAAATGATACTTACATAAAACGTTTCATTACCAATAAATCCATTTCATGCCTTTGTTAAAACAGATTTGACTCTTTTTGCTGAAACACATGCTTGACTTATTGTGGCGCCTCTGTCGATGTCACGAATAGGCTTCCATTCAGTTGCAAACGAGTATTCTTGTTTTTGAACAATGGACTTACAGAGCGAAAGCATGCAGACACTGAATTGCTTTGCTTTTGGTTGCTTGCCAGTATGATACCAGAGGACTTGCTCCATTGTTCTTCTCCGCAACACGTCAAAGAATATTTAGCCTGCCACCTCAGCTGCTCCCTGCTCTACTGTAACTTTTTGAAAGCTTTCTTCTTCACCCGCTTTTCTACAGATTGAATGTCAGAACTACATCAGAGTCCTGCTGGTGAACAAGACCGAGGTCATGACCTGTGGAACCAATGCTTTCCAGCCACTATGTATTACGAGAGAGGTACGGATAAGTGTGTGTTTGTGTCATTTTATAAAAATTCAGTATAGACTTAACCTGTAATTCTTCGCTTCTCTTCGTCTCACTAGTTCTCTTTCATCCATCGCAGGTGGGCAACATGAGCAGCGTGTTGGAGCGGGTGAACGGTGTGGCACGCTGCCCATACGACCCTCGTCACAACTCTACAGCGGTGGTGACGGAGAGCGGAGAGCTGTATGCCGCCACCGTCATCGACTTCTCCGGCCGTGACCCAGTCATATACCGCAGCCTCGGCGGCATGCCACCTCTACGGACTGCACAGTACAACTCGAAATGGCTTAATGGTACAGTAGCACAGCGAGAACGACCACAGCAACAGCTAATTATTATTGCCATTACCAATTAATGATAATGATTCTTTTTTCAATTAATTGTTTAATGGTTTGATCTATATCTAGTAAAACAGCCATAACAAGTTTCAAGGTGATGCTGTCAGCCTACTTTGTCGGACCAACAGTTCAAAACTCGAAGATATTCAATTTACAGGACCGGCAGATGCTTGGCATTATTGCTGGATAATAAGGCGAAAATGCTCAAGAAATTTCAAAGTTCACTGGTTTGTGTTACAGCTTTGTTGTTTTGCTTTGTAGCGTTTTTTTCCATGGGTCCAGACCTCTGAATCTGCCCTCCAGTTTGTCTTATCCTGGTCTGGCATCATGGCATGAAACAGCAGTTTCTCGGTTGAAAGAGTAATCATCGGGACTTATACACTGTTGTCAAGCTGTTTGCTAGAACCGAGGAGGAGTAATAACAACGATGGCAACTGTTACAGACAGGATAGACGCTGTTATTGAGGCTGTTCTATTAAAAGTAGCAAATACTTTAAAATCTAAACAGCACTGTTTACTGTTCTCCACTTTCAAAACCCTGGATAAACTAGTAAGTAAACTTGGCATGGCTTCAGTATGGACTTAAAATGCCTCATTCAGGTCGATACGTTGGTCTCTAGCGATTGGTTAGGGATAGTTGAATGAGTGGAGGAATTGCCAGGCTGAAGATGGAAATGGAAAGTAGCAAGTGGACAATTCTGTCGGATATCAGGAAAGTGTTTTGTCTCAGGCGTGAGAAATCTAATCGAATAGTATAAGTAATCTGATCGGGTCTAAACTCAAGTCTGATTTCCAAATAATCCACTCAAGGTTAAATTGTAGGGTAAAGACTTGTATCAAACAATCTCTGAAAATTCCTTCTGTTACTTTAAACATTTTCTTAGGCTTGCCTGGAGCGGCAGATGGGCCAAGTGTGCACTTTTGCTTCCAACACAATCGGCTCTTTTGTTACAGCCAAGATACATCAATCCGACTGGGGTGTTTTCAAAGGATTACAAAGACTGTTTGGATTTGAAGTTGTGTGTGGAACACACAGTACAGGTTAGGCATAGGAATTGGTAGGATTTATGGAATGGCGGAGAACATGAAACGCTGTCAATCCTGCTGGTGTCGGTGTCAATAATCTCCCTGCTGCTGACACTGTGCCTTTCCTTCTGAACCCGCTGCTGCAGAAATCCATTCACACACATCCTGACTCCAGCAGAAATGTAGATGGGCCGTCCACTGGAAGAGGCTGTCATGCACCGCCTTTGATATGCAGAAACAATTAGATTACTGGATTGATGGAAATATAGAGAAAAGCAAAGTGTGAGGAGTTATGTTAGGCATCCATTGTTCTTGAAGTAAATATTAAATTAATTTTTTAGACAATGTTAGTTGACTGACAGTTGAAGCACTTTAAGACTTTTTTCCCACATTTTTTGATGAATAACATCCAACATTTTGACTTGAACCTGACCCAATGCTATATTTTTGCTTCCCTCTTCTCATTGGACATTGAGAATCTACGTCCAACACATGACACACAGTCAGAGAAAGAGAGAGAGAAATTTCTTAATAAACAACATTTGAAAATAATAAAACCCCTCGCGAGCCTGAAGCATCACCCGACAAAATTAAATAAGAGCAGAAGTCTGCTGCAGCCAAAGTGGTGCTTGTGTGTGAGAGGAGATGAGACAAGAACAAAAAAGTTTGAAAAAGTGAAAATGCATTCGATTGATTTAAATTCACATGTCTGTTTTTAAATTAAATTATTATTTTCAGTTATTCTCAACTAATCCATTATTACTATAAATTGTAATAAAATGCCCTTCACAATCCCAGAGTCCAAGGGGATCTCTGACCAGCAGTTGAAAACCCCCAAATATTCACTTTACAATGAAATAAAACTGAGAAAAGCAGCAAAGCCTCACCAAATGCTTCACGTTTTATGCTTGATTAAAACGTAATCGATTAATTTTGTGTCATTAATCAACCAATCCGCAGCACTTAATGTAACAAACAAATATTTACATATGTCAGGCCAGTTGTGTTATGATGAGAATGAGGTTGTGAAAGATTCAGACTGTATAAAGTTGGCCAGAATAAAGGAGAATTGAATGCAAGCAAAGATGGTAGGTGGGAGAGTGGGAAGGTGTGTGTGTGATGGTGGTGGTGAGAGAGAAGGGATGAGAGAGTTGCAGGCCAGGGAAGAAGATGAGGATGAGAGGGAAGCAGAGAAGATAGACTGAGGAGTCAGTGAGCGATGTAATTATTCCTCACGGCAGGGAGAGGGTGAAATTACAACACACAGCGGGCTTCACACCACGAAGGGACTCTGCCTGTGTGCATGTGAGTGTGTGCTTTAGTGTATATATATATATATATATATATATGTATGTATGTATGTATTTAGGCTGTATACAAGCTGCATCTGCTTTTTTGTGTGTCCAAGTTATATGTGTTTGTGTGTGTGTGTGTTTGAGAACAACACACAAAGAGAGTATGTGGGAGGGAAAAAGATTTGTAGCAAAGTAGATAGTGTCCTCATCAGCATAATCACAGCTGGCTGCACACACAAGTCAGACACACATGTTGCGCTCCACTTTAGCAAGACACACACACACAGCCATGCCATTACAGACAAAGCCTGCTTTGCTTCATGGCTTCTGTGAGGGTTATGGAGTTGCGTTCCCGGTGGATTTGGGGTGTGAATGAAAATCTCATTTCCAGCTCTAAGCCTCTCCAGTTCAGGGGAACCGAAGGCAGGGAGGGGGTCCTGGATCTAATCAATCTGTTCCCTTATTGGATTGGTAGCCTGCCAGGCACCGACCAACAGTGTCCCATCATGCATCTGAATGACACGGGGAGCTATAAAGTTTCCTGTGAAATAATCTAAACAATTTCTCTGTACTTCTCTCAATCCCCCAAAGACTTCGTATGTAACAACATATTTATTCCCTCTCACTCTCCTCTCAATAAAAAGTGTGCGTTATAGTGTGTGTGTATATACTGTAGTCCAAAATAAATACATACAAACACAATTTTTATACATCTAATTTGCATTAGCCAAATACTTTTGGGTGCCCAGGTTGTTTTATTTGTATAACAAGTAAACGTTCATATCGAACTGTTCACTGCCAACACAAACTCTTCATACTGAATGTATCTGCAAAATGTTTCACGTTTCATTTGTTTTCCCTACTCCTGGCAAATAGAACATAGCTTCAGTTTAGGTTGCTGGTAACCGCTATTTCACTCATGCTGCAAAATCATGAGCTGCTTTGCTACTAGCTGACTAGTAACATCCTATCATATTCATACAGGTGTTTACAGTGGCCATTATAACATGACACTTTTAATCTGCTGATATCTTCCTTATATGCGAAGCCCTCCGTTTTGACTTTATTGAGATTTAATATGTTTATTAGTGTGGATTAGTTCTCCAGCAGAATCCCGGACTCGAACCAGATTTAACTGTATAATCATTAGTTATAAATGTATATAAATAGAAGTGTATCTCACTAGAATGAAGAATGATTCATGTTTTTATGGTTATGTTCTGCCAACTCAAAGTACTTGGTTAAGGCTAGGGGAAGATTTGAAAAATTAAGTTGGATGAGTTGACTATTTCAATAACCATAACCATGATCATTTTCCTAATGTTAACCAAATGCTGTAGTCACTTAAATCCAGCAACACATGGGACACAGAACCTCAGTCTCCAGTGTGCTTTGTATGCATGAGACTTCTGTGCAGTGCAAGGAAAAAGAGTTGACAGTAAACATAATCCAGGCAGAAAGTACATTTTCCCCAAAACCTATTTGGCAAAACCAATTAGTAGTACAGAAGCATGTTTTGTTAGAGATAGAGTTGGACTTTTTTACTTGCTTATTCGTGCATTCTTTTTTTAAAATATTCAAGGCTCCAAACCTAACTAAATACAAAAAAACAAAAAACAAAATGCAACAAGTATAGTGAGCGGAAAACACAAAATTAATAAAGACTAAATACAAATAGTCCTGTTTGGACATAATCAAGCTATAAGGCATTAACAATCCTCCTATTATTAACAGATCATTTTGCATTCCTGCAGGAAGTGTTTATATGAATATTAAATAGCCTTGCTCTTTATACTGTAACTGTGTTTGATCTACAGTGTCATGTGATGTTAGCGATGGCAGCTTCACTCCTCCAGCACCCAACCCGCTTGCCAGATTGAACAATCTGTTTACCACTCAGCAGGATGCTGGAAAAACTCTATCCGTCACATTTGCACCCACGCAGCTTCAGTAATATTATGCAGAATCTGTCAGCTCCACCTGCCCTTTGCCTGACACACGTACAGTATGCATAAACACAGGTATGCAAACACAGAAAGACTCTGGTGTACATCCACATAGCGGCTCAGGCATGCTGTATATACACATTATCCCTAGCTACGTAGCTGACACACGCATAAACAACAATTAGCTCTTTCATGTGGCCATAAGCTGTAGGGAAAGTAGCAGGTACCAACACATTATGATGGTTGTCTCTTTAGCCGCTGTTGCAGTAGATGACAGTGACCCAACAGGCGTGACACCACCTCACTTGTTCATCTGCAGGCTTGTTAGCACAAATTCTATTTCTGAATGGGGATGTACATTACAGTGAATAGCTTGAGAAGTTGTTTTTTGTCACAGATATACACGATCAATGATACCTTTGGATGTCATGCATAATATTAATAACAATGATAATGAATCTGCTGGGTTTGTTTCTTTCTGTAATGACATTGCTCGTTAAGCCTTTGATTATAAATCTGGATCAAGGATGCACTAATGGGGGACTCCACTTCATTAAAGGTAAAGGTTGATTAGATCATGTGATAAATTAGCCACCACTGCCACATCCAACATCCACATTCTTGCACTATAAATATCAGACTGTGAGAACTTCTGCACTGACAGCAAATTTAATATATAACTTTAAATATATGACTATATAACTTAAGTCTCAAAAACACTCCCTCAGCTGAGCTGATTAGTCTCTTTGTTAAAAGTTGTCTTTCTAAGCCACAAGTGCCTTCACATGCGGTCGATCAAAACCACAGGTTGTTGTTTTTTTATCATAGATGTTTTGTCCCTTCCAGCTCCATTTTAAAATCTTAATCTCTTATAAAAAGCTTGCTAGCCCCCTTCCATCATAGCTGTTAACAGGTCATGTCTACTTTGTTTATGGGAGTGCATGCATCAGTGCAAATCAAGGTTTATTCCTCCACTTGTGTTTGTGCTCGTGTGAAAGAGTGTATGATACCACTTGCGATAAATGGTCCCAGTGGGAAACTGAAGCGACAGCAGCAGAGGAGTAGGTCGTGTTTCATTGTTTCTGTACACAAGTAGTACTTGCCTAAAAGAAGAAAACACAGTAGTAGAAAACAGTAGAAAACAAAACTTGAGTGTGGTGAAGTCACAGTGAGCGCAGTGTCAAAACAGCACCGTGTTTCTTTTTTTAGATTGTTCACCTTAAAACTACAAAACAAATCAGAAATATGACAACAAGGTAGTCATTCTGTTCATAAAATTATAGCTTTATCCAGTGACAATTATTCAATTACTGACCTTGACCATGAGGTGTCTGCAGAAATGTCAGTCTACAAACATCTTGCTTAATTAGATACTAAAAAAGGTAAGCATGAATACGTGATTTAAGGTATTGGGGTGAACTGATCCTTTAAGACATTACAACTTTCAAGACTTTTATGTGAAACCTCCAAAAATCTAGACGTTAAATCAGCCCCGATGTGTTGGATGCAACACTGCATGGTTAAGCTCCCTGCACACTCACAGTGAATGAATTAGTATTCTGTGATGAGTCATGTGTTTACAAAGGATGACAGTAACGTCCCTCTTAAACTGTTATTCAGTCTGCTTTACGTGATAACCCACCCAGCAGGGAGGGTCATCAATCATTGGCTGTGTCACCCAGGGCAATAAAAGCAGCACGGGCATCCAGTTAAACAGACATAGCTCCATGGATTTACCATCAAAACATCAGACGGATTTATTAGTAACCATTTTTTCTCTCTTCCCTCCTTCCCTCTGCACCTTCTCCTCTTATTTACACATTTGACTTTGAGGCTCTCTTCTAGAACATCTTGAACAGGAGTGCCACAGTAGAATTTCCAAGTTTTTATTGCAATCAATAATAAGGAGTACAGGGGTCAAAGCAGCAACATCTAGAAGATAAATGTTGCAAATATTTCTATTTCCCTGGAGTCACTGTGTAATGATCCTCTCCCATCCCTGCCTTGTCCCTTCTCCTTCCTCCCGGCAGAGCCCCACTTCATCTCAGCCTACGACATTGGCCTCTTCACCTTCTTCTTCCTGAGGGAGAACGCAGTGGAGCATGACTGCGGCAAGACGGTCTACTCCCGAGTGGCGCGAGTCTGCAAGAACGACATCGGCGGGCGATTCCTCCTGGAGGACACCTGGACCACTTTCATGAAGGCGAGGCTCAACTGCTCCCGCTCCGGGGAGATCCCATTCTACTACAACGAGCTGCAGAGCACCTTCTACTTGCCCGAGCAAGACCTCATCTATGGCATCTTCACGACCAATGTGTGAGTGAACATATTAGAGCACTGCACCCATCTACACATGCACACCATGAGGTTTTTGATTGAAGGAAACCAATTATGGTTTATTATTTGATATCTTTTAAACATAAATGATGCGGTTCTACCTTAGTGCCCTCTTGCTGTTATACTAAGTATGTATTCTTGACACAATAGTGCCTCTTAACAATAATGCAATTTGAATGATTTGTCTCAGTCCATCATCTTCTACTTGTTAATTGCAGTTAGTTAACCATTAGTTACCTTCTCACTTACAGTCTTCATTATTCGCCCCCCAAGTACCACAGTGAAGATTGGGGAGGCCGCATAGAGATGGTTTCAGTGGGATGTTTGCTTTGAAGTGATATGTAAGAGACAAATTACTTCTGTGGTAATTAAATTAGGCTTAGTAAACTGTGCAGATTATTTTTGTTTTCTCCAGAGATCCATCGGGGAACTTTCTGAAGTGAAACTTTCCGACTAAAACGCCATCCTTGTCCTTATTCATCTTTAGCCAGGATGGTTCGGTTTGGGTACATACGTTGTCACAGGTCATAGGTCAGCATCCACAGGAAGTAAGCAAAACACAGCTGCGTTCATTTTTTAAACCGCTTTAAATATTTCGAATCAATCGCTAAAATTAACAGGTGCATTTTTACAGCTCTAGTGTCAAGATACTTTATTTGAACTGGCGTCGAATCAGAGCACAGGATTCAGACATTTCAAAGTTTGAACATCTACTTGTCCAGAGCAGGGTTGAATGTTTCCTTCTGATGTTTAATTCTATATTATATACATTATATATAATCAGTTCCATAGATCATGTGGTAAAAATGTATCCAAATCCAAATGAGTACACCTGTAAGGAAGCATACATGACCATCTTTATAGTGCTGACTCTTTGGATAGTACTTCAATGTCAGCAAAGGAACCATGTTATCTCCTCTTGATACTTATTTAAAAAGTTCAGTTACTTTTATGATTACTCTTCTGGGAGCATCTATTACACACTTTACAGTCATCAAATTGGCAGTCGTATACTTCCTAAAGGGCTTATTTCAGATAATTAATCTTAATAAGCATGAATAACAGTGGTAAACTGATACAGCATTTATGCTATAATTTAAATTCAATAGAATATAACTGAGGGAATTCATACAGAAAAATGACATTTATCATCTACTTTAGCTCAGGGTGTGCAGATCATGAAAACAAATTGGGGAATGAAGGTGGGGATATTTTTAGATCCGTTCATCTGTATAGACACTGTAGAAAGTAAAATGATTGTAATATAATCCTTATCCATGCATTACTCCTCCACTTTGCCCTCACTGTTGAATACAAAAAGCTGAACAACCCACCAAAACAAGCTGCAGCTGTGCTGAAGAGCCCTTTCAGCACCAACAAGAATATTAATGGGGGAACAGTGACACACACACCAAAACACTTCAGCTCCAACTTCTTATCATTTAGCCCTCAGACTTCAGCACTTCATAAGGCTTGGTACTCAGACATTTTCCCACCTATACGGAGACAGAAAATTTCCAGAGTTTATAGCCTCCCTGCTGCTGCTAATGATCAGTGTGGATGCATGCAGCTCTCAGTCGGGCTGGATATGCAGACTGACTCACACTCCCTCTGGTGTTTGATTGCTCCAGGTGGGGTTGTCACACACTTCATTACAGTGAGGAAACACTCAGAGCCAGAGTGTGCAGATTAGAGCTCTTGTTATGCTTTTTATGTTTAGTAAAAGTGTAATTGCATCACATTTTGCCTGAGCAGAGAACGTCGCCTTCTGTCAGTTGTCTGTCCAAAAGCAAGATTGAGCAAGATATCCCCAAAGATGTTGTTATTAATAATTACTCTGCAGATTGACATGCAACTATGTATAAATATTTGTGGTCCGCAAAGGAATATCTGTAATTATTTTGGTGACCTTGTGATTTTTTATCTAGATGCATCATCAGGTTAAAGTTTCCCCTTGAGTAAATCTTTGGCCTGAGACAAACAGCAAAGTAAATACAGTATGTTGTGTATTCAGAATTGCTCCCAACACTTTTGTATTGTGCAGTGCAATGAACATTGCAGCCTCTAGGCTCCATTAGCAGGGCACTGGAGTAAAGTAAGAAGACAGTAAGTACACAGTAGACAGTAAGTCAAAGTTCAACATTTTAGGAAATATTCTTATATGCTTTCTTTTTAAGATTTAGAGGAGAAGAACAGTAACAGGGGAGTTATGGCCAACACACATTACACGTGGCTGTGACTGAATTGATGGAACACCTGACATATGAAACTGAGCTTTCCACACCTTATCAGCATTCTAAAAAAAGGCAGTTAAGATATGGGGTTGCACATTAAAAGATGCAGTCTGTTCGTTTAGTCACATGGCTGTTCGCAAATGATGCATGATTTTGTTCAGGCACTATCTCTCCCTATCCATATATCCCCACAAACAGAAATAACAGCCTCACTATGATAAGCAACAGAAAGGAAAACGGGAAGGTGAGAAATAAAGGGCAAGCATAAAGCAAATCTAAATGGAAACAGAAATGACTTTACTCGGTCTGTATTTCATTGTGGTTACGTACTAAATAAAATAATATACAGATATAAACAGCAGATTTAATGCACATGCTTTTATGTTTGGCAAGTCAAATCTGAAGTCATCACATCTGCGACTCGAGACTTTAGTCCAAGTCATGTGAAACTATTAAGAGTTGGTGGTGAGCACTGCTTGTGTGGCAAAGTGTTGTCTAACACTGTGTGAGCGCATGTTTGGTGTGTGGAGGTTTGTGTAGGCATGGGTCTACGATTGCGCGTGTGTGTCTGAGCAGGCATGGTGGTTGGTATTCCGATGTGTTCTGTGTTCTGTCAGGGGAGAAGTTGAATCCTGCCTCTCACCTTCTGCTCTCTCACCTGTTAAGCTGCTGGTATTCGCCACCACATGGCTGCTTTTCATCAGCCTGCAGCCATCTTTAACAAGAGAGAAAGAGAGAGTGAGGGGTGGTAAAGAGAGAAAACAAAAGAAAAGCCAGGGGGATAAAGAAAGAGAGAAAAGGGGAAGGAAATGAGAAGAGGTAATGAGAAAAATCAGCGAGCTCCAAGCTTTTGTCCGTCGTCCTTTGTCTCCTCCTTCCTTGCCCTTCCTTTCTGAAGCAACTCGTCGGCCCTCCCTCCAAAACCGCCTCCCTCATCGGGGTTGGTTATGTTAATGCAATCACCGCAAACACTGTCTCCATCTGTCTGGCCTAAATTGAACAGGCTCACAGCTGCTCCCAGGAGTTTGGGGCTGTAAAACAGAGCAGGAAGAGTTGGAACAGAGTACTTATCCTCTCTGTCTGCTCACGATCTGGGCCAGGTCTCAATACTGCAGAGTGACCTCCTCTCTCTCTGTTATCCTTTTCATATATCCTATGATCCTATGATGTTCTATAAATGACTAGGATGGCGTCCTATGTATTATTCATCCATTGTCTTCTGATTATTGATGAAGCAATCTGACAGTTAATCAACAGGGGAAACACAAATTTTGATTATTTATTAAAGGTCCAGTGTGTAACATTTAGGAGGATCTATTGGCAGAAATGGAATATAATATTCACAGGTATGTTTTCATTAGTGTATAATCTGCGAAACATAAGAATTGTTGAGTTTTTGTTATCTTAAGATGGGCTGTTGTTATCTACAGAGGCCACCACGTTGAACCGCTTTGTTTCTACTGTAGCCTAGAACGGACAAACCAAACACTGGCTCTAGGTAGGGTCTTTTTAAGGTTTTGTGGCCAGTGTGTGCAATCTCCAACTTTGCTAGATGCCACTAAATCCTACACACTGGTCCTTTAATTGTTTTAAGTCGTTCAAGAAAAATGTGGAAAGTTCCAGGTTGCCAAATGTGAGGATTTTCTGGTTTGCTGTGTTTTAGTTCATTGTAAATTAACGATCTTTGAGTTTTAGTTGGACAAAACCCAACACAAAAGCATTTTGAAGATGATACCAAACAATTAGAGATTCTACTTTAACAATTTAGTATCGCACTTCCAAAAGATTGGTTAAAAACACTGGATCCTAGTTTTACATTTTCCATAATGCAAATCAATAGCATCTCTAAGTTAGACCCCTTCTGCCTCATAAAAAAACCATGTGTTCACATCCTATGGCCTCAGTTTGTAACACAGGCTTTTTGTTAAAAAATACAAACATCATCAGGGTTGGTTATTTTTCTGACTTTGAAGCGCTCATCCAAAGCCACAGAAGATAGTACACAACTGTTTTCACTAGCTGAGCAGTACTTCTTATTAATGGGAAACTGATTTGGATTAGTAAAATTGGTGGAGTGTCCCTTTGAATCAGTCACTCAAAAAAAATAACATATAACAGATTAATCCATAATAGATTGAATCATTCCAGACCTACTTCAGAGGAGGAGAGAAGAGAGGAAGGAAAGAGTCAGCTGTAATTTTATTGAGAGGTGCACCAGCCATTGGAGCCTGTCGAGCGGTTATGTAGAGGAGGGTTTTAACATTCTATCAGAATAAGAACACTTAAGACCTCAGAGCACGACCGGGTCTTTTAATTAACTCCAGGCCCTTATTGGCAGGGTCCTTCTGTCGTGGGCTCGGAGGAGCAGCAAGATTCTTCTGCTGAGGTGTCTAACCTGCCATTACTAACTAATTATGAGCCTCCTTATCTATTTCTGGATGACTTCACTGACCCCTCCACTTTACTAGTTCTTATAGGGTCTCATATCTGAGAGGTTGGGGGTGGGATGAGGAGGAGTGATAAAACAACTGGTCTATTAATTGATTAATAGATTCACATAAAACTATTTGACACAATTATAAGAAGTGATTTATCTTTTAATTCATTTATGAGGCAAAGCTGCTAAACATTTACAGGTTCCATCTTCTCAAATGTGAGGATTTGCTGCTTTTGTCTGTTTGTTTAAAAAAGAAGAAGTAATCATTTGACTGGTTCCAGACCGACTAATCAGGGCTTCTAGGCAGGATTAAGAATAGTCAGCCATCTTTCTATCTGACAAGTGTGGATGAGATTGACACTGCTGTACAGGTTGCTTTAGGGGCCAAGTTGTGCTAGAAGAGAAGTATGTAATACCACATCAGAAGGCAAAAGTTTTTATAGCTTCTCCTAACTCAGCACTTTGTAACATTGTTAAGAAAACTGCTATATAAATAAAGTTTATTAACTGCCACACCCGAAAATGGGGTGAAAACCTATTAGAGAGGGAGGAGACGCAACTTTGTTAAATATGGGGATATCGGCACATTTTCAGACAGTCTCTTGGGGAAGGCGTTTATGTAAAGTGCCATAAAAAAGGCAGCTGGAAAAAGAAACCCTGCCTTCTTTTTCAGCCCCCTAACCTGACATCGGAAAGGTGTGGGGGGTAGAGGGGTTTCCGAAGCAGATCGACCCTCCTACAAGCACTTAGTGTATAAAGTATACCGGTGCCTTAAGTCAACTGACAGTAATAACAACTCTGAAAATGTCATATTTGTTTGATTATATTAAAAACTTTATATTTATTGTTCTTTGCAAGCTTTCATGTTAACTGAAAATCATTCATTTATGACTGGTTAGGGCAAAACAAAACTCAGTTTTTAAGTAGTAATCAGCTAACTGGAACATAATGTCAGGCTGAATAATGACATGAAATAAAATGGCAATCCAGTTCAATTATCAGGTTAAGTAATCATTAGTTGTAGCCCAATAAGGAGCTCAGTCTCATTAAACTTTTTCAACATCTCTTAGGGGGTTAAAATATGTGACTGACTCCACATGAGATCAGACTTGACATTGAGAAATGATATGCTGGGCAGCCAAGTGACGCAAGCCACATAACTGTACAATATTTCTGATTTTACGTGTCCTCCCATCATATCAACTTGCTGACATCAAATCTACCTTGAAATGAACTGCGGGGTCCCCAGTGGAAGACTGGGCCTGATTTGAATACAGTTTGACAGAATCTGCTGCTTGTGTACCAGCAGTTTTATCATTCATTTCACAGATATTCTTTCAATGTTTATTTGCACTCTGTTTGGTTTCTTTCACTTAGGGCCAATTTGCATTCAATTAGAAATACTGTGAAAAAAGGTCAAGCCAAGCTTAGACAGAACAAAAAACACTACAGTGATTACATTTAGTCTCTTAGATGGTTAACAGTGACATTATAATCAGGTGAACTGTGCACTTTTTGCAATAGCTCCAATCTAACACCTGGATTATTGTGCAACCTATTGAACCTGTGGTGCTTTATTGTTTAGTGTAGGTGTTGCTGACTCAGTCTGCCTCTGAATGTGACTGTTTTGGGCCAAAGCTGTTGCTTTTGCTGGCGTATTGTTGTGCAGTATAAAAATATGTATGGATAATCCTGGCAGCCTCACTTCAATTTCTGCTCCCTGCAGCCACGCAGCTCTGCTGAGTGGGCCCTTTTCCTTTTCTGCTGCGATGCAGGTATTCACTGGGGTTGAAACATTGGCCTTAATGTAGTTTTAGCTGTTCCTTTTTTCACATAAAATGAGGTTAGGCACATTGGCTAAAAACCTGGGGTTTCAGCTGGACTTTCTCTGCATTGACATGTGTATACAGTGCATGTGCAAATTATTACTTATTCATACTTCACGTTAAACATAAATGTTAAATAGAGAGGGTAGAAATACAGTCAGATAATTAGCACATTAAAAAATAACAGAAAAGAAAGCCTTAAAAAATATAGAAATATAGATGATGAGAATACCACAGGCATATTGCACTGAATAATAATATGGCAGATCATGTAGTCATGTTAACAATTAAATCAAAAAAGAAAAAAACAGTTTTGAGAATGAAGATGATTTAAAACCTATAGGACTGGGTTTAAAACGCGCAGTAGCAACTACACCAGTATCCAGTCTATAAAGATAAGGTTATTGAGTGAGATGCATATCAGCCACTTGTGTTTACCAGACAGACTCACTGCTGTTCTGATCTGTACTGATTGTAGCTTGCAGGGAGCAAAACAGCCAGGCTGAGCGAGGAGTTCATTACCTTTCTCACACCTCTTTTTTGGGCTGAACTGAACTACACATCCAATTGCTTGTGTGTTGTCTGTAGCAATGTTGTGTGGGTATCAGGCCAGCTGACAGTGGTAAAACAGGTATTCATTTCCTTAAATTGAAGTATATGGCATTATTATATATCTTTCTGTATGTCAACAAATCCTGTGAAAAGACTAAAACCAAAAATGGGTGTATGGTGCAAGCCAATCGTGACGTCACCCATTGATTTGTGGAGAACTGTTTTGCTACCTCAAGTTTAGCAGTGAGGCAGTCATCATGACAGAGCCAGCAGAGGTGGCGTACTGCGAGTTGAGCTGCTCTTATTGGCTGCGCAGTTTCGACTCGCCCGTAGCAGAAAACTATAGCGGTTTGCCTGGTCTCACACAGTCTCGTATTAACAGCACACTAAAATATGTTAGGCGAGAAATAGGCAGAATAGGCAGTGCAGTGACAGAATCTTGATTCATATTTGATCAGCACTGCTTAGTCTGACAGTTTTATTCGACTTTTGTGCGTTGAGCTGGACAGACTCACTGAGAATATCAATCACAAGGTAGCCACACCCTAAAACATACCCTGCTCTATTTACTCTAATTGAGACATTCATTTACAAAATGAACATCATGCTGTATGGAAGAACACTACAAACTAGCGATTGAGACCACAAACTCATTAGGAAACTGTTTACTGAGCTAATAAATCAAGTGAGAAGTTGGGTCGTTTCTCCATAAGACGCAATGACATCAGAGGTTGTTTTTTTTTTGCAGCCCATGGAGCTGCCTCCTGCTCGCCATTACATGGAATGCAGGTTTAGGACACTAACCACAAGACACAAACATTCTTGGCTTCACTTCATAGACCTGGAAGCTGTGTCCACTATATATACTGTCAATGGTATTACACAGAGAAATAAGATATATCAGACTTTGTATACACACACAGTACTTCAGTTCAGATCCAATATTTCAGATCAGTTCATTGTTGGCTTATGCCAGTTCTATAACACAGTGTATACATACTTGAAAATATACTTTACATTATTATTACTGATACATTTATTTGTAAGCGGCATTTTGATGTTTATGTATCTGAAGTTGATTTTTAACTATTGCTGTGTAGCAATACGGGATATGAAGATTTGTGAAAAGGTTTTAACAAATTGGTTCATAGCACAGAAAAGGAAACAGAAAGCTTGAGAGGTGAACAGGGACGAGTTCTGTAAAACAAAACAGAAAATCAAACAGTATTCCAGAGGACAACCAGTGACAGGATCAGGCTGGTGGAATGCAATGAATCACTTGAAGAAGGAGCTTCACTCATAATGAAAATGATCATCATGGAGCCGGTCCTCAGAGAGCGGCAGCAAACAGCATAGCAGATGTCAAACAGCTTTTCAATCACTTTCCTGGGCTTTTAAGCAGACTCAAAACATATGGGTTGCATCCATTAGTGCAATAGACTTTCAGTGCTGCCTTTCACTCTGTTCTCTTGGCATGTGCAGCGACCCACTGTCAAAGTAGAGATCTCAGATAATCTGGACAGTGTCAGACTTTCTGTGGTAGAGTTTGGCTTCAGTGGAAGCTGTAGCTACAGTACAACCACAAACCCACAGTTTAACTTCCTATTATGTCAAACTGTGTTTGTGCGCGGGTGTGAAAACTGACGTGGCTGCCGCTCACTTATTGAAGCTTATTTGCCTGTGGTTTCCTTCAGTTGGGGTTTGGTTACTGCCGGTTCACCACAGCACTCTCTCTGCTTCCCTGTCACTCTTGTCTCCAACCAGTGCCATTGAAAAAAGAGAGAAAAGGTCCTTTTACTGCAGTCCAGAAGCTGTTCTCTTCGGCAGCCTGCGAGTCAGTCAGTGAGCCACCTGTTTGGCCTCCCCAGTTGTTTAGCCAGAGCTCATTTGGAGCACTTTGCCACCCGGCAGTATTGCCAGAACACATTTGTTTTCTCACAATCTTGAACTGGGTCTAGTACTATTTAAAGCAAGAAACAACAAAAGCAATCTTAAGAGGTATAAAATGGGACATTATTCCCAGAAGAGGATGATCTATAAAGAGTTTGAAATTTCTATTAACCACCCAAGACTTTTGATTCATGCATTTTGTTATTAATCAGCCAAATCAGAAGGTGCTGATTGTGCAGATCACAAGAAGGTTTTAAAACTGAGAGTAAGTAACAAAGAATATAACTATGATATATAACTATAGGTAATAGAAAAAGAAAAATCCATTAAAATGTTTGCTGAGTTTTCTAAATCCATGGGCAGACAGGTAAAAACCCTAAACCATTTCCAAATTGTGAAAGAGTTTTTTCATCCATAAAAACTGTTCTAAAACATGTACAGAGCCAGTGATTTCTGAGTAGTCTGTAACCGCAGTAACTTTAAATATACAGTATGCATAGCTAATAGATGAGTGACTGTATCATGTGATAATTAATATAAATGGAATGAAAACCGAGCAAAAGCAGCCCAAGCGTAACAATTAGACATTTAGGTCTAACCACAACCATTTACCAAATCCTGAGACACAGCTTTTTTAGCAAGCAGCAGCCTTCACTGATTTATACATCACCCAAGGTACCGAAACGGCTCACAACCCCATGAAGTCCTTACAACAGTCTTTCTTTCTCTGCCTTGCTGTCTGAGTCTCTCTCTCTTTCTCACTATAATGTTATCACTCACTATCTTCTAACTGATGGTTTATCAGCATCCCACAAGCCATGCCAAGGCAGACGGCTGTTTACTGTGTTGTAAAAAGTCTGAGAGTGGTGCCGGGTGTATAGGCAAGGGGGAAAAAAACTGTCAGCAGTAGCAGGCGGTTAAGAAACTCATTACCTTGCAGCACATTATGGCCAAAGAGCGTCACGATAATAATTTTACTCATACTGCCAGTTTAGCCGGGGTTTACTCTCGTATGTGACACCTGTAAGGCAGCTCTGTGTGTGTGTGTTTGCACATAATCTGTGCGGCTGCCTCCTATATCCTCAGCTTAATACTGTCCCCATTCACTGTGCAGTGCTGATAGCATAGCTTAGCCTCCAGCTAAAGCAAGCCGACGTAGTGCCTGTTTAGTGCGGGTATAAATGATAGGACTTCCATTAAGAGGATGGAACACATTGCAGAATGGCTTTATTACACAGCTGGCCGCTGCTGATTTCTGATATGGCTTCACTTTATCTGCCAACATGTAAAGTGTTATGAATATTAGTGTTGAAATAATATCTTTACTTTTTTCTCTCTATCCCTGTCTGTCATTTTTCTCGCTGACTTTCTCTCTATAAAGCAACAGTATTGCAGCATCTGCGGTCTGTGCCTTCAACCTGAGCGCCATCACCCAGGCCTTCAACGGGCCCTTCCGCTCCCAGGAGAATCCTCGCTCCACCTGGCTTCCTACGCCCAACCCCATCCACAACTTCCAGGTTAGTTTAACCACTTGGACAATAGCCAATACATATGTCCAATCGCCCAACCCTAATATGACATTTCTGCAATTTTTTTCCACAAAAAAGGTGTCAAACTCTGACAATGCTTGCCCGTTTTACTAATCACTGCAGTTTTATGCATAGAAATAATCCAGTTCAGAACCAAGTCAAATCCAGCCTCAATCCCAACAAACAATGTAACTACAGTGGAAAGCACTTTGTTTTCCAAGAACTGGCAGTCAGGCTGCATCACTCCAATGAAAAGTTACTTCTTTTTTTTATAAGCAAAATTAAACCATCTCTAATCTAGTTTCTGAAACCTCTTGGTGTCTAGAGCTTGCTGGTGGTGCTACACAGCATGGCTGAAAGCACAAAAGTTACTTTATACAGTACACTGAATTGAAAAGTTACACGTGTGCATTCAACTACATGGCTAGCTAACTGCACAGGTTACCGACAATGGGCAGAAATGGCCACAAACAGTATCTGATATCCTAACAGATTCCTAAAGCTTTTTTTTTTCTCTTTGCTCTGATTATCACCTACATAACAACTAACTAAAAAACATTTTTGGTTTTCAGAAGAAAAAATATAATTATTATAAAATTATAATATCACACAGATAACAGATAACTAATAATATAGATATACCTACCAAAAAAGAAAAATCATTGTTATACTTCCAAAACTATCTACTGCTCTATAAACATCACCCAAAAATGGAATCTACCAACAGATCAATGTCTCATTTCAAGTCGCATAGAATGAGCAGAAGATGCAATCCACAGCTAAGCTCTGCAACACAAACAAAGCTTTCAGAAAGCTGTCATTTCATATTTATTCTCCTGTGCTGTCTCATTATTGTTGTTGCCGTGGCCACATCACAATCACACTGTAGTTTTGATCCCCTGAAAAAGTTTCAATTACTGAGAATAGAATTAAGAATTGAAACAATCTAGCCAGACACTGTGTATTGATTTGGTAAGTAGAATGATTGGAATGGTACTTCTCCATTGTTTGGTTTTTCTTTCTTTCGTCCGTTCTTTCTGCTTTCCTTTTTCCTTTTTCTGCATCCATACCACATTTTCACATCCTTTTCTGACACCTCACCCTTCTCTCATCTCTCACCCGATTGCCTTTCTTCTCCAGTGTGGTACAATAAATGACGAGGGTCCCAATGAGGGTTTGACGGAGCGCAGCCTGCAGGACGCCCAGCGGCTCTATCTGATGAACGACGTGGTCCAGCCAGAGTCTGTAGATCCGCTGGTCATGCAGGATGACGTTCGCTTCTCCAACCTGGTCGTGGACATTGTTCAGGGCATGGACACCCTCTACCATGTTATGTACATCAGCACAGGTGAGTAAAGGAGGATTAAAACTATACTTAATTTCACACACCTGACATATAGTATTTTATCTAAAATATATAACCTGAAAAAAAAAATGCATTAAGCTGAGAATAGCATTTAATTTGCCTGTTTACAAGGTCTTTCTGATATTCCTTCTTGTCCAATCAGAATATGGCACCATCTTAAAGGCACTGGCTACTCCCAATAAGAACCTACATGGCTGTTACTTGGAGGAGATGGAGCTTCTCCCATCTGGGGTGCAAGAACCAATCCTGAGCCTGCAGATCCTGCACAGCGACAGGTCGCTCTTTGTTGGCCTCAACAATCGAGTCCTGAAGATCCCGCTGGAGAGGTGCTCCACCTACAAAACTGAGACGTGAGTGTTACACAAAATTTCAACATCTAGGCCAAATATGATTCAGGCCAATCATATTACGTATCCCAGCTATCAAAGGGAACCTTAGTTTAGTCATTGTATAAAATGTAATACTCTGTAGTACCCAGGGTTGTCCAAAATCACGACTCAGCAAATCAATAGATTTACTGTACAAGCGCAGATTTTATGTTCTTTTGACAGACTTCATACTACTATGTGATTTTGTTTGGATGATTTCCATAATCCATACAAATATGAATGGCGATGGAGGTCAGTCTAAGTCTCATCTAAGTGCATTTTATCTCCTCACAACCCAGCACCGTCACATACTGCATGACCAAAGTCTACAAAAATCCACATTTGGATTCAGTTCATTGTAAATTGAAGATTGTGCAATATTTCTCACTTGTTCTACCATTGGAGTGCTGCTCATCATCAGTGTGCTCAGTGCTGCCACATGTGGTCGTAATTTAGATTACAACAGTCTATGCTTGTTGCAGTATAGTTTCTAGCTTCCAGTGGCAGCACTGAACACAATGCTGCACCTTTGATAAGTAGAATCATGGTCCTGACCCGGGCTAGCTCTAATGAGGCATCTGGGGGCTTAGTGGTTAACTGCATACTATTGTTGCAACGTCCCTGGTTCGAGTCTTGAAGGGACCTTTGTTTGCATGCCATTCCCTCCTCTCTCTTTCCTCTCATTTCCTGTCACCACTGCACTGTCTATTCTGATTTTTGCTGAGCTTTGAGGCTCCTTAAAGTCCCACCACAAGAATAAAGTGACTAGCCACACAAGTGACAGGAGTCCTCACTTTCTGAAGGCAGCCGTGCAGTATACACAGTGTATATTTAATTGTTCATTTTATGCATTTTGGCAGTGGATTCATTTGAACCTGGTTGGTCCTCTAGTGAAGGTAATTATCTGTCCTCAACTAGGATTAATGTCTGGAAGACCTCGCCTATAATCATTAAAGTCCTTTAACCAGACAAATGGCTGGGGCGGTATCTGCTCACAAGAGGAAATTAATTGTTGTGCTGGTTTTCTTTTTTTCAAATAATGAAGTTCTGTATAATACAGAGAGAGCACTGTTCTGGCTTTTGTTTGTCTGAATCAGAGGGTGAACAAAAAGTGTGTGTGAAGCTACCCTTGTACACTGCCAGAGAAGTTTCTCTGAAGGCATGTTTGTGTGTTAGAGAGCTACAAAGATGCAGAGAGAAAGAGAGAGGCCTTTTGCTCTGCCATCTCCAGCCTCAGTGTTATTCATGTGAAAATCTTCATCTTGAGGGTGAGCGAGGGGAGAAAAGCTCACTGGCTGTTTGTTCAACCTTCTGTATCTCATCAGTGCTCTCAATCAGGATCCTCAGCCGGCCACCTCAGTCCTTCAAAGTCAACTTCATTTTAGCATACAAATGGCTCGATGCTTGTGTGTGTGTGTGTGTGTGTGTGTGTGTGTGTGTGTGTGTGTCTCTGTATATGGAGGGCAGTCTACTCGGTGTGATTTGTGTGTGGGTTGGTGCTTGGACGAGTTCTCATATGCGCACTGCCTGATGAGTCAGCTCGCTATTTCTAGTAAATCCCAACTCCTAGACACATGGGAGCAGACTCACACACACACACACAGAGATCAGGTAGGGAAACCATTGCGTTTAATAAGATGTGAGTGAGACAGGCGAGATGAGAGAGAGACACAGAGAGGAACAGGAAGGGAGAGAAAAGCCAAGAGAAATACAGATACAGGGAGAAAAGCAGGGCGAGCAGCCAGAGTCCTATTTAAGACACAGTGGGGTGAAACGATAAGAAGAGTGGGCTCCAAGGGCACCAGAAGGGGGGAAGGAGGGGGTGAGGTAGGACGGGCCATTGTTAATCCAGTCTGCAATATTCTGCTCGCCTCTGTGGCTCGCTCACCCTTTCAAACACACTGCAGCCGAAGGCAAACTGAGCTGCAGTGTACGACCTGTCCGTCAGTGTGTCACCTGAGCTCCTCTGGAGGGACTCAAGCAAGCAGAAAAGGGCAGATGGCTGACAAGAGATTACAAAAAAAAGGAGGTCAGGTAGTGAATTAATGCACGGGGCAAAAAAATCGATTCACTTAAGTATTGTCCAACGTTTCATCATCCCTTAATGGGAATACAAGTTCAACTAATATTTACATAAACAGGTAATCTGTTGATTAGTGAAAAATGACTATTTCAATTAGCCAGAGCTAAAGGTGACAATTTACAATAGCTGGTTTTCACAGATAAACATTTCAAAACTCAGATGTTCAATTTACATTGATATAAACCAGAGAAAAGCATGAAATCCTCACATTCGAGAAGCTAGAGCGTTCTCCAGGAGATAAGCTTGTTTTACTGTTGTGTGTGCCACTACACACACATTATCACAGCAGAAGAAGCAATTACCCAAGGACAAAGAGGAGCAGCTTTCACTTTTGGTTGACGGGGTAGATTTTAACTTTGCTGAGCCTGGTGCTCCAACAATTTGTTGATCTTTGTATTTAACAAACTGCCTTTTGAAAAAAAGTGTAATATCAGATTATTTTAATTTAGTGTACTGTTGATGTAAACACTGGGTACTAAACAAGAATAAAATTTCAAAAAGCAGAATTTGACAAGGTACACTTTCGCTACTATCACTGCCCTGCTTGACACGTGTCAACACAAGTAGCTGAAATTATCTGTCTTTGGGGCTCTCGGAGCTAAACTAGACTTAACTCTCACTACTGTATCTGAGCCTGGACCGCAGTGGACTTAACAACAATTATTTAATTTGTTTCAGAATTTGTCCCTACCTATGCACAAAATCTAAAACTGCCGGAGGTCAAATTAGTGGATTTTTGACCAACTGGAGTCTGCCTATCTATTTCTTCCAGCAGTGCTACTTTTGCAGCAGTAGCAGATTAAAGACTTGTTGATTCAGAGCTTGCAAAGCCACCGTATCTGCAAACATAAATAATACACTCCAAGTTTAACAATTTATCTCAAATGTCTTGGAAAAGCTGCTGTAAATTCACAATCACAAAAAACTGCATGAATGCATCACTGAGAAAAGTGCTGTGATTTTCCTAACGTTGAAGCACACCAAGTTCTGGCTCTAACTCCTTTTTCTTCTTTTCTTTAACTTTCTCTTTCTGTCTCTCTTTCTGTTCAGACTATAGGAAAAAGACCCACCTGCTGTTCGTTCTGCTCTTTGTCTGAACACACTCCCCGTCATTGAACTGCTAACTGAATGAGCCATTCTCCTCAGCTCCTCCGCATTGTGTGTGGTCGTCCCATTCACATACAGCCATATATCCATTCACGCACTGATAACAGCTGAATTTACTCAGATGGTTTTATGGCTGATGGTGGCTCATTTGCGGGCACACATGCTGCTGTTCACCATCATACACATTCATATGAACAGTAAAGAATGGCAGTATTTAGAGTACTGAGGGACAGAGAGAAGGTGAATGGTTAAGTCATAACTTATCCGCTTCGTTATAAAATATCCAGTTGGTAATGGAATAACAGATGGACCGTGTCAATCCTGTTCCAGTATGCAACTGTGATGTAGAAACTTGAAGCCAGCAGTGCACATACACTGAGAATGGAGTTTACAGTGAAATAGGAGACATCTTGTGTCCAGCAGGAAAACTTGAATGAATTAAATTAGCATATTTATAGATTCTGACATTTTGAATTAGAGTCGTAAATAAAGATTTTAATTTGGAAATTATACTTTTTGCAGAATAAACAAATCAGACATACATTATTGTTCCAAGCAGACTATTTGTATACATGTCTGGAAGGGATCCTTAAACATACAGTTGAAATGCTGACTCTTGCAGTTGAGCTTACAGCAGCATGTTTGGATGAATGCATACAGTGGTTGCAGTCTGAAAACTCAATTACTTTTGAGTGCTTTTAATGTTACAGTTTCCTTTGTTATTAGTCCGTATTGGCAACTCTGGCAAGTCTTGCAACCCTGAGAGTAGAATAATATTTACATCATCATCTTTAGCTCAAGTGCTTTTTTGTTACACGGCTGAACCTTTTCAGCAGCTGGTGATTTGTAG
This sequence comes from Morone saxatilis, assembly GCF_004916995.1. Taxonomy (NCBI): domain Eukaryota; kingdom Metazoa; phylum Chordata; class Actinopteri; family Moronidae; genus Morone; species Morone saxatilis. Next base: position 20,784,564 of record NW_023340095.1, on the reverse strand, counting down.
CCTTTTAGTGATAGCTCGCAGACAAATACAGCAGCTTGTGCCGTTGTGTGTGCGTGTGTGGAGCAAATCTTTTGTATGTGTTTGTCCTCTATTTGTGGTAATTATATTTGACCTGGCCAATTGGCACCTCTGGCTAACAGCACCACTCTGTCCTCCACCCAACGCCTATCTCTCTATCTCGCTCTGTTAGTGAAGTGATTTATTCTGGCTACAGTGGCATGCTAGCTTAGCTGCAATGTTGCATCCATCATCCTTTTTTTTTTCTTTCACTGAGGGAAGAAAGCTAATGCACGCTGCCAAATAGAGGATAAAACTAGTGGTCTCACAGAACAGTAGCATAGTGCTTACACCCTCTACAAAAAGCACTACTTTGAAACTAAGTGCACTACTTTTCTTTACTGAATGGGTTTACTCATTTGTTGAAACTGAGGGTGTCAGACAGGGAAGAGTGGCTATACATGGGAGTTTCAAGTGAATGTTGGAAGCTTTTTTTGAGTGTTTTTTACAGTTGGTGATGAGAAGAAAGAGAAAAGAGCAAGAAAAAGAAAAACATACAAAAAAATATGAAACAGAAATAACTGCAAGGAGGAGGCAAAGGAGGAAACGCTGAATAAATGATGAGGATAATGGTGAGGAGGATGAAACGGAACAAATCAGGTTTCTGTAGCGGCTCTATTCCTGCAGCCAAACCACCGCTCACACATCTGCTTACATAAACATTACATTTTATTACAAGAGGTACAATTGTCCTGCTGGTGATAGTTACATTTCCGCCTGAGGGGCTTTGGTTCAATTTGCTGTGTGTGTATGAGTGTGTGGTTTTATATGTGTGATTAACAGTGATCTGGCAGCAGTCATGAGGCCGAGGCAGCTCACACTGCCTGCAGCAGGAGTTTAAAACAACATCAGGAAACCACTAAGTGGTCATCGAGGAAAACCACTGACGATTAGCATCCCTGCCTCGGTCTGCGTGTGTGTGGCTACTTGTTAAAACTGATGTATACGATATGTTGCAGCTTCCGTTGTACTGTAGCAGTTCCTATAGGACCCTTATACAGTGATGTGGACTTCCCTGTCTGTCTCTGTGTGAGGGGAGCTCACAGGCCCGTCCCCAGCAAACCCAATTTACTGTCTGCCGTGGCTGCCAGCCTGTCAGCAGGCCTCTAGAGCTCACTGCTGCTAAGCCTGTATGACCAATCAGAGGAACACTTCACCAGCCAAGGACTGGGAGAGAAAGAGAGAGATGGTGTTCACACAGTGGATGTATTTATTACTGCTCCAGAATGCTGTTACTTTTATTACAGGCTTTGTTCTGGCCGCAGCTCAGTGTAATCATTTTGCTCTCTGTCCCTTTCTCTCTCTCCATTTCTGTCTATATTGCTTTCTCGCCCTCCTCTTTCTCTCAGCCTTGACTTGGACCGGTATTATGTGGAAACCACCGGCTCGCCACCTTTTAAATCTCCTGATGCTGACGATGTCAAACTACTCTGATCCCTTTCCTCGTGGATGGTTTAAATGAAAAATAAATAGAAACACTGGCTATGATGGCCACCTGGATTTGCTAAACTTAAAAGATAATGCATATCTTATCAAACCTACCTTACTAATCTTTTCTGTAAGCAAAGAGCAATGTATGAAACATCCAGGTTGAACGTTTTTATTTTAAGTCTGCACTGATTGCTGCTTTCATGGGTTGAAATGACGAGTACGGTAATTCTGGGATTAAGCTGATGAAAGGCCGAAAGTAAACCTTGGCTTCACAGGCTGGTCTCTGTATTCAACCAAAGATTGTATGTAAGGGAAATCAGAAAAACAGAGTCCACACAGTTCCCAAAGTCCCAGAAAATTATTCTTTTTTATCTCTATTTGCTCACAAGATAATAATAATTTTAAGAGATTTTGGTTGCTGCATGCAACTCTACAATTCCAAGTACACTGTGTTTTTGCAGTTGAACAAGACCAACAGTGAGTTGTAAATTGTATCAGGAGAAACAATCTGGATGATTGTTACATAAGCAGATTCAATACTGGATTCAGATGAACTGACTAATTGATTCTGTCAGACTCCAGCTGCAGTCCTAAAGTTACAACAGTTCAGTGCTGCTATAAAAATATGGACAGTGTTATCTCTTTCCACATTTGTATAGTCCATCTGTTCTCTATGTCAGTTTCTTGTCTTTCCCCGTCTCTCAGTTTCATCTATTACCTTGCCTGTGAATACACTTATATTTTCTTGTCTTCTATCTTTCTCTGCCTTGTAGCCTGTCTCTGCCTCCCCATTGTTTCTCTGTGATGATGTAGCTCCTTTTTATTCACCAGGGGCTAAAATTGTACATGGAGGACAGCAGGCAGTTTTTGGCAGACAGCCATCTCACTTTTGTTTTCCTGATTTTTTTTGGACCCAGCACCATCAGTCTTCAGCCTGGCTCCAACTGGGTCTAATTGGATGTATTAGCGCTGAGTGCTAGCAGGAGTTCTCTGTGTTTCCGATTCATCATGAGCAGACTTCCTGAATGGCCAGCTCAGCCCAGCGCAGTGGGGGAAAAAAGCCCCAGGGACGGGCTCTCTCCCCTGGAGAGAGGATGAGGAGCGAGCGCCTGTCAGCGGTGGTCTCCTGAGAGTAGCTGCAAAAAATGACACAGCTAGTGTGGAGAGATGGAGAGGGGCCGGCGTTTGCAGACATATGTTTAACTTTGTCAGACCCTCCAGACAGTCTTTGCTAACGTATTCCCAGAGTGTCAGCGCTACAGCTAATAATGGCTGATTCCAATTCATAATTTATCAGCTCTGGTGATCATATTTGCAATTATACACTGACGGCCTGCCATTAAAGGCGAGGTGAACTATTGTTTTTATGTCTAGTTGTTAAAGGGCCTGTAATAAAAGGAGACGCTGGTTTTTACAGCGTTCACAAACGATTTAAAATGCCAATTACACCTCCACAGAGAGAATCCGGCAGATTTATCTTCCGATGCCACTCGTCCAGACATATTGTTATATAGGCTGGTGGGTTTTGCAGCTCAGTCTGTTTAAAGTTTAACAGACCATGTTCCATGGCTTCACTGTTTTGATATAGTGTACCACCGGGCATTCTCGCTGCTGAATTAAATATCAACCAGTGCCCTGCAGACTTGTCAAAGCGATGCTCCCACACATGGTGGCACACCCACGGTACAAAGAAACGCCCTTATAGTGTATACAGACGGAAGGATATTCAGAAAACACACACTCACACTCTCTCAGGAAGTTTAGATGCCTTACATTCCTGTGTATCTGCAGACTCAGCGTCCTGTCTGGACTAACATCCCTCTGCACTGCCTGTAATAGAAATTAGCCTTTTCTATTCTCATCACAAGGGCCCCTCTCCACCCATACTACCTCTAATTGACTTTTACAACAGCCCTGTTTTTAAAAAACGGTGAGCCGTCAGGACAGGAAGGCACTGAGAGCGCTTGGCGGGTGTTTTATGCAGCTGCAGAAAGGTCAGAGTGGGAGATAAACGCCTTGGTCCACCTTCTTTTTTCCCCTCCAATGGTAAATCCTCGTTTATTAAATGGCCCCTGGTGAAGGAAACTATTGGAGAAAATACTGAGACTGCAAACCTGGCTGTGTCCCAATTTCCACATATTATACTATTAGAATACATTATGTATGCTACATATGTCATAATATGCAGGTTTTTTCCATTAGTATAAAATAAGTCAATGTTCATTACTTTTACTGTTTTCCAAGATCTTCCTTTAGCTCTCTCTATCATCCACATCTTGTTTTAGTTGCAGCTGTGAGAAGTTCCTTGTTCCCTTTGTGCATGGTGTTGTGGGACAGCAGTCTCCATCTAAAGAACAAAAAATCAATTCGTCTGCAAACTTATTTTTTACAAGCTTCTTTATCCAAATACAAAAGGCCCTTGTTCAAAACTATGAAATTATTGATATATGAATAAAAGTTTAACTGCAAGAATGACGTGCTATCAGCTAGAACAAACTTGCAGAGAGAACACAAATTATTTTATTTATTATTTTATTTTGGTCCATCTTCAATTTACTCTCAGAAATAACATTAATTAGTGAGAGAATATGACCTACTGCTAGGGACATTTGTCATTTAAAGCGTTGAAATCATCAGTCCTTTTTAAAAATGAGAAGCTGTCAGCTGAATGTTTTGTGCACTGTTCTTTGGTATAAAGAGGAAAAACAACAGATTCGTTACCATTGGTTACCTTAGCGAATTTTGCCAGCCAGGGTGTCAGATCAGTCATGTGGGCAATTAAATAATTTTTACATCCACATACACCCAGAGTACAGTAAAGAAAGGATTGGATTTTAATTGGCCACGCATCGGCTCAGATACCAATACTTCAGATCATCTCCACTTCTGTTATTTTGTATACTGGTTGTTTCTTTGTGTTTATTCTTAAAAGAGAGATCTCAATCTCAACGAGACTACCTGATTAAATAAAGTTTATATGCCTTAGCTTTAAGATTTGCCTTAATTGGGTGACTTGCCCAAACCAGGACAAACAGCTCAAGACACGTCCACATACTTTTTTCAAATAGGTGTAGATATTTGTGGGAAGACTGAAGCAGACAAACTATTAGCATACCTTGTGTTTCAGGTGTCTGTGTGTTCTTGTGAGCACACGTGTGCCTGCAGCTGTGTGGACATCTAACCCCACAGCATTAACCCCCAGCCTAACCTGCACTGCAGTCGGTTTGTCAGCGGGTTCTTTATAGCTGTTACATTTTTTCTGGTCTTAAACTGCTAAGTTGAGTTGTAGTTGTCTTTTTTTCATATTTCAACCAGCATTTTTGTCTAAATTAATGCAAACAGGATGAATCCAGAACTAAACGTGTCTTCCCCTGAGGTCAGAAGCCTCCCAGCCTGCCTCTTGGCACTTTACCCAGAGCTAATTAGGCCTCAAATCTCTCCCACCTCTCCCTTTCATATAACATTATTTATTCCATCCTTGAAATATGCATGTATTAATTGTTCCGCTTAGCTAATCTCTGTAATGGTGTCTGTCTGTGTGTGTGTGTTGAAGGTGAGTGTGTTGGTAATCAGAAACTCAAATGAGAATTCTTCAGCTACGATGACGATGCAAAGCCACACATCAAAGCCATCACAGACACAATATTGTCGACCTTGAGCCAAAATGGCAACACGCCCCTCCCTCCGCCCTTTCGAATGAACTATTAGGTTCACTGAACTGTGAATTTTGTGGCTGACCTCATTATGATTATTGTTTCATCTGTACTGCAGATTGCAACCGGCGTCGCAGTAATGGTGCCGCTTAATTAAAGTGACACACAAGAAGGTTAGCAGTTAAAGCCGCACTCACGGAGCAAGTCTTCCTCTTCCTGCTGTGCCACAGATCGCCAGAGAACATGGCCTCTCTCTCTCTCTCCCCTTTCCCCTCCTGTGCTCGGTCACTCTTGTCTGTGGGGTCACCTCTGATGTGCTGGCTAAGCAGTAATGTCTTTATTGGATCTAAGCCGACCCCGGGTTCACCACAGAGCCCCAGACCTGGCACAGAGAGCTGTATCAACACTTGGAGATTCCTCAACCCTTCAGGCTAAAACACTACAGGGCTCTTCAAATAAACCATGAAGGTCTGTGCCAGGAAAGAAAGAAAAAACACAACAACAACAAGAATCTCTCCTTTCAGCTGAATGGAGAGAGAGGAGGAAGGGATCCCACAGTGCTGTGATGAAGGAGAGGGAGTAGGATGAGAGTGAGGGAGGATAGTTGAAGAAAGAGAGAGAAAAAAGGGCGTTATGAAGGAGAGAGGGGGTATGAAGGAGAGGAAGGGAGGCAGAAAGAGAAGGGGAGTCTTTGAGAGAGAGGGGTTATTCAGTTGATGCCTTTATCCTGTGTTCCTGAGGCATCCAGATCAGCTCTGGCGGCTTAGCCTCGTCATTAACAGCTTTAGATTTAATTAGCCGTCATTAAGCCTCTGTTTTACTGGAGGAGCTTACAAATATTTAATCACTGTTTGGGTGATGTACCGTGTATAGTGTTGTTTGTGTGAGAGTTGAGGCAGGAACAATTTACCGAAAGCCTGATTTAGTCATTTTTCAGTTATTTATTATGCATGTACAGCAGGTCTGAGGTCACAGAGGTTTCTAACGCTGGACATTACAGTCTTTATTTTATCAACCTCTTTTTTTGAGACTTTGTGATTGATCGTTTGAAAGAAACTTATCATACAGTTACTTATTTAACCTTCAGTTTATTCCGGTCCCAGACAGGGATGTTTAAAACTGGGTGTAAAGTTGCTCTTTTAACATATTTGCTTGTTTTAGCTATGTTTTTGTCTAACTCTTGTACATTTTCAATAATGTTTATTAATGTGCACTGTCTTCATTGATTAAACTACACACATTGCTGACAACAGAGTCCTCCTCCTCTGCTGTCCCCTGCAGGCTGTGCTTGGAGGCAAGGGACCCCTACTGTGGCTGGGACTTCAGGCAGCGCAGATGCACCACACTGGAGGACAGCTCCAATATGAGTCAGTGGAAGCAGAACATCACTGTTTGTCCGGTAAGAGTTACGTCACTGCACCATTTACTGTAAGAAAGGTTTACATACCGTCATGTCTGTCCTCATGGGGCTGTAAGACTCTCACATGTCATAGCTGACATCATTCATGACTTGAAGTGTTTGTTGTACAAGCCAGGGAAGGACATAGCGCTAGTAGAGGAAGAAAGCTAGGTGAATTGGACTGAACTGAACTGACTTGCAGTAAATGTATTTCTCTATAATTCTCTCAAAACACTCACTCTTTATCTTGGAAGCAACAGTCCTGTCTAGATGCATTCAAAGTATTTAGGTGGTTGAATAACCAAGGCTAATGTTTCCTGACCTGATCTAACTCTTGTCACGGCTGATGTTTGCTTTCCAGCTGCGGAACCAAACCACCAATGGTGGCTTCGGACCCTGGGCGCCATGGCAACCATGCAACAATGATGATGGTGTGGATGGTGTGAGCTCCTGTTTGTGTCGCTCAAGGTCTTGTGACAGCCCTGCCCCTCGATGCGGAGGCAAAAACTGTGAGGGCCCCACCATTGAAGTCTCCAACTGCTCGAGGTATGGAAAGAAAATTGATTGATTGATTTTTACATTGATGATGATAAAGACTAAATCTCCACATAACATCAGTGCATCTAAATCTGCCCTTTTGTTACATACAACAAAACACACAAATGAAATGCTGTCCAGAAACTGAGCCCATTTAGACATTCCAAACAAGAACCAGGACAACAGAGCAAATTAAATCCTCTTCCTAAATCTTTACAGAATAGATTCTAACGTGCTGTGTCTAGTTTATAAATTACTTAGCAGCCCTGGGGCAAAATACATTTCTGATATGCGTGAAGAATATAAACCCAATAGGTCCCTTAGATCTTTAGGAGCATCAGTCTGTGGTACTTTCGGTCAGAACCAAAACACAGTGAAGCTTCTTTTAGTGCCTACAAGATTTTTTAATTTCTCTCATGTACCCCCCCCCCCCCCCCCCCACATTACATTTTTTACTTTACTGTATTCCTATTTCTTGGTTTATTTTATTATTCAATGCTTTGTTGGGTATTATTTAATTTGTTATTAATGTGATTTACCTGTTGCTCTAATGTATTTCTTTTCATTATGTAGAGTACTTCTCTGTGTGTGAAAGGTGCTTTACAAACAAATAAGCGTGCTTTGCCTAAAACTAAGCCAAAGCTGTGGATTCACACTATATTAGCTTCAAAATATTATATAATCTATCTATTAATAATAAGATCGATGTATTCTGGCCCTGTACACTAAACATTGTCAAGTTGAAATTATTCCAGTGCTATGATTGAGCACATTAAGCCTGTCATTTTGCAAATGAGTCTCGTCCAGGATCAGGAGCCTTTTATTTGATGAGAGACAGGAAAAGGGGGGAAGAGGAGAGGGGCACGCATGCAGCAACAGGGCCACAGGTCCAGACTCGACCCGGGCCGTCTGCGTATATGGGTCACCAGCTCTACCAACTGAGCTAACCAGGCACCCATAACATCTTTTCTTAAACTCTGCTCTTGTAGCAGCAATGTCCTCACTGACTTTGAAGCATCCACCTCAGGGCACAATTTACACGCTGACAGAACATGAGGAAGATCATGAACGTGAGGAATCTTATTAGAAAATGTAGGTGACGTCCAGATTCTCCTTGTGACACCTCTCAGTGCCTCAGTCTGCAGGGGAATAGGCCAATCAGCATTACAGAGGACAGAGCAGAGACAAAGAGCACAGGCACCTTCATCCCACTGGATAGCTATGCCAGATTTAATCCTTGGTGTCAAAATTGAATTGTGCTTTTGCAGAAAGTGGCAATTAAATCATGAGAAGTGCTACCCAGGAACAAAGCACTTAAGCAAATTGAATGAATGTTTCCCAGTCAGAATGAGCTCCCTGTGTGTTTGCATTTCAGTTTTCAGAAGCTCAGAATCAAAGTAATGATTAGACAAAGCTAAAAAGCGGTTTCTTTTTTTCCCCCTTTAGCATTAGAGAACACCCTGTGAAAGAATAACACTAAAAGCTCTGGCGAATAATTATGTAGGATTTTGGAAGTATTGGGAAATAGGTTGCTAATACTTTTTTCATGTGTCTGTTGCCATAGAAATGGAGGCTGGACGCCCTGGTCGTCATGGGGACAGTGCAGCACAACCTGTGGTACAGGCTTCGAGCTGCGCCAGCGTTCATGTAACAACCCCTCACCCCGACATGGTGGCCGTGTGTGTGTGGGGCCGAGCAGGGATGAGAGGTAACCACATGTGTTAGTCGCTTTGATACTCTGAAGACTTTCTTTATCTATTTTTATTATTATTATTACATCATTTCCCACTGAGAGCACCTGTGCTGAAAACATATGCAAACTGTTTTACCTGTTTTAGGTGTTCTGAGACAGATCAAAGTAATTATATAAATAAATTATATCTAAAACCTATGCTGGGGCACAGAAGTGAACAAATGACCAATAATGTCATTGTTCTGATGATGGATGTTAGTTTTATAGTTGTGTGCCTTTTGACAAGGTCAAAAGTTGAGAGACAATTAAGTCCCAATTATGTCCAAGTCTCAATTCATAATTTTTGTGACTTAAAGGATCAGTGTGTAGAATTTTGTCGTATTTAATGATGAAGTTGCAGCCATTGTTTGGTTTGTCCGTTCTGGGCTACTGTAGAAACACTGTGGTTCAACATGATGGTCTCCATGGAAGGCGACCCACAGGGTCTGTAGATAACAATGTCTTATTCCAAGGTTGCAAAAACACAACAATTCCTGTATTCAAGTGATTATACACTAATAAAAACATACCTAATAAATATTATATTCCATTTCTGCCAATATATCCTCCTAAATGTTACACACTGGACCTTTAAGTCAGACTCCAGTCCAAATCTCAAGTCTACAGCTCTCACTGCAACTGTATTTTTCTTACAATTAATTCTCTCAAAATTCCACACCTCCTCTCCCACCACTGCCATCTCCACAGGTTCTGCAATGAAGGAGTGTCCTGTCCTCAGCCTATCTTCTGGTCCCCGTGGAGCTCCTGGACAAAGTGCAGCACAGAATGCGGGGGAGGCGTCCACTCCAGGGTCCGCACCTGTGAGAATGGCAACAGCTGCCCAGGATGTGCACTGGTAGGAAACACACACACACACAGAGAAACAAACAAAGACATAGCAGAACATCTGTCAACCTCAGTAGAATCTGTCTCCCTGCCTCTATGATAAAGCCTGTAGGCTTGTAAGCAGACATTTATTAGTTTAAGGACAAATGAATAGTTTTTTGAACAGAGACACACTGTTGCTGTAGCTTTGTCATCTTCACATGTTTAACTGTGTGTATTGCTGAACTGTGACCCTTAAATGAAGTGAGGGCAAAATCATTAAAGAGGTGAGCAGGTGATGATGACAGCAGAGAGAAATACATGCACGCTTATAATTTTCTCTTCTGACCTTGAACGGCTCAGCTGGAGTGAGTACAATGACGGAATGTTTCCATCCTTGACATCAAAACAAAATGTCACATTTCTTTGTCAATGTGTGACCACCTGGAGTTCAGTTTGTAACAGAAATATCACTGTTTCAGTGTCTCCATGCACATAATACATACAGTTGTGGATATTATAGAAACAGAACAATATATATCTGTCTTTGCCATCTTACCTAGAGTCAGAGATTGACATAAAATTATTTCATTTGAAGATTGATATCAAAATTTCAAAAATGTATGGGCAGTTTTGTTTTAGATGTTTGTGTTTACTAAAGACTTCTAATTATCCTAGTGATCCCTGGATCTTCCCACTGCCGCCACCATGAGGCAATAATTTCCATGTGTGCACGAGAATGTCAAAATCTAGAAGACTGCCGGAGGGTGCACTCTTTAGATTTTTTTTTAACCCCCTGACCTTTTCTCAAGTACCACCCTGAGGACAAACACTGCTGGTTAGCAAAATAATTAGCACATTGTTTTGTTCTTTTATCCTAACGTGGAGTTGTGGGATGTAATTAACAATGCAACTTCTAGAATCTACTAGCAAGGCTTTACACATTTAGCATTTTAAATTATGACTAAAACTTTCCCCACTGCTCCCCTAACTTCTCATTCAGGAGTATAAGGCCTGTAACCTGGAGGTGTGTCCAGAGGTAAAGAGGAACACACCTTGGACCCCCTGGATGCCCGTCAATGTGACTCAGGGCGGAGCTCGTCAGGAGCAGAGGATGCGCTACATGTGCCGGGCCCACCTGTCTGATCCCCACGAGCTGCAGATCGGACGCAGGAAGGTGGAGACACGCTTCTGTCCCAATGATGGTACAGCAGCCTGTGAGACCGATAGTAAGTTAACCAGCCGTCAGACACAGTGATGTGGTCCGGTATCTGGATGTGGGGAAATAAAATAAATTCTACATTCAAGGGCAAATCTACTCTAAAATATAATTCACATATTGGTATGATATCTAAGAAGTTGTTCGTCTCAGATGATGTTGTCCAGAGACAAACCTGGAGCTTCGCTATAGACAAGTGTGACTATGACAGCAACAATAGTGTAGTTTTCTTAATAACAATAAAGTAACACCAACAAGTTCTGTTGTCCCATCTTTAGAATATACATTAATTCATGAATTGCTATCAAATGATGGGACCCTCGTCATAAGACCCCTTAAACGGTGTCTCCCACACACCACATTTGGTGGTCACTTCTACCTGACAACTAGTAACCTTCACTTGTTGTAACTGAACTTACTGTAACTGTCTCTGTTATCACCATCAATTGTTATTTTTTATGATTGTGTGTGCTTGAGTGGCCATGGTGTGTGTCTGATGTTTTCATTTATTCTTTAGTTTTAGGGACTCCTTGGGGTGATGCTGCACTATAAATAAACTGACATTAAAGTGAAAATGTAACTTGATGACACTGACTATTAAGCAAGTTTTAAGTGTTTAAAGAAAATAAAATGTGTGAAAAGACAAAAGGTCTGAGCAGATTGTTTTAGTGTTTGCATTGGGAAATGTCAATAGGATGTTAATCTGAAGTCTGTATCTATGTGAACACAGAGACGCATACAGTATTGCACAGACATTACCACACACAAATATTCTCACTCCTGTATTTGAACACAGTGAGGAGGCAGCAGTACGCTAAGATTTCTTCCAGTCAGAGCCTGACATGTTGAAAGGGTTCCCCTGTTAGACCTGTTAGTTCCCCTACATGCTGTTAGTGACGGGGTCGCAGTCCAGCACGCCCACATACACACTGAGACAGAGAGAGCTACACAGGGTCACAGTCCACTGCTCCCCACTCGTGACTTTTTCATACCCCCCTCTCCTGAATCGATTACCTGTCTCCCCCTGTCAGCCTCCTGGGGGGGCCGCATCGACTCTGACAAACAGATGAAGCCTCGACAGCAGGGAACTGTGGAATGCATGAGACACAAAGTTTGAGAGAAGGACAAGCATAGAAATATGTCTGCTGGCAAAGTCATATACACTCAAAGAAGCTTCATATCTGTCATTAAATACTTTAAATGCTCTATCTGACAGCACTGCATATATTTCTGTGACTTTAATCTAACCTGGACCTGTACAATTTCTTTTTTCCCCCACTCTAATTGCTCTCTTAGCACTTGTCGAGGAGCTCCTGAAGACACCGGTGGTGAGAGTGGCAGGTGCTGGCTGGTCGTCATGGGAGACCTGGTCAAGCTGCTCACAGAGTTGTGCCAAAGGCTACCGCACTCGTCGGCGAACCTGCGCAGGACCAGAAGGGAAGAGCGCCCCCGTTGCATGCCGTGGCTCACCTGTGGAGTACCAGGACTGCAACGTCCAGGCATGTCCTGGTGAGTAAATACACACCAAAAACCATGTCTACATGACTGATTGCACTCATACTTACTTACTTTATTATGTTGTGAAAAAGAAAAAAGGCGAGAATCCGATCAGAATACAAAAATCTGATTTTAAAAACACCACTTGCACAGCAAACACTATTTGTTAATTTTCTATTATCTGAAGTATATTCTGAGATATGCTTGACACAGGATGACCTTGTTTACTGTAAACTGTGGTGTCATCTGAAAGCAGAAAGCATGACAGTTGTTATGTATTGAGGCATAAACATGGAATGGCATTTAAGTAAATATAAAAATAAATAAATAAATACATAAATAAATATGCCTATGAAATAAATACAGTAAAAGAGGCAGTATATAAATAAATGTAGACATAAATATGTAAATTAGTTTCATCAGGTTTTTGAATAACCAACCAAAGTGTGCACAGAAGGTCAATTATGTCATCCCAACAGTCTTTCCAAAACGACTTGAATACAGGAAGTTACAAACACAGTCAGTTATTGGCCTTTTTCTAACTTCTTCAGTATATAATGGGTTCATAAAGAAAAGACATGCACACTGAGAGACCGAGATAGAGACAGAGAGCGAGGGAGGTCAATGGTGGTAGTAAAATACTGCTGAGTGGATCATTAGCTTCATTAGCTAATGGTTACCAGCAGCTATGGCAGTGCGGGGAGAGTCCTTGGACAAATGAAGTTATCTATTTCAAACTCCTCATCAAACCATAATCAGCTGACCTAGAACTCTGTGGCCACAGACTGACAGACTGCACTTATTAAACCAGACTGAGGACAGGCATACACACATACAATGGCTGGCATTAGAAAAAGGTCTGTACTCCTCTGAAGAGCTCAACTTAAATATTCATGATTTGTACCTTATGAATTAATGAATTATGATAGGTTGGTACAGAGCTGATCATATTCCTGTAGTGTATTTAAATGTCAGTTGTTGGTATTCACATCCTTAGCAATTAGCTTAGCACCTGACATATGTAACCTAAGGATACCCAGAAGAGGCAGCCTTGGTTACGTCCCCCTGGAAGCTAGCCAATCAGAAAGCCTTTTGCCATGAGTGTCACGTGTACAGCTGGTCTCACCGCGCCTGTCCCGGGTAGAAACGTAGGTGAGAAGGACAAGGCCACTGACAAAAAAGAGAATGAGTGCAAAATAGTAATTGATGATGAGATTAGAGAGAAGGATGGAGGCAATATAGATTGCTGAGAAGATTGAAATGAATAGTGTGCTACTGTGTGTGTGTGCGTGGAGAAAGGTGGCGTGTGTATGAGAGAGAGAAAAGGCAGGCAGCCAGTGGGTCACAGTTAGCCTGAGTTTAATTATGAGTTTCATTATAAGAACTTCTGATCTTAAAACAGTCCTTTAAGATAAGTTTGTAGTCCAAAACCAAAATTCCCAGCATCACAATGAATGTAATTCATCCAGTTCAAATTAAAGTTTATGGTATTCGTGAGTTGTGAGCAGCCAAACAGACACATGGAGGTTGGGAATGGCACATTTCACACTTTCTGACTTGATATTTCTGAACATGAATGAAGCAGGTCAGCACACACAGGAGGACAGGCAGACAGAAAGTCATAAACTGTACATCCGTCAGGTAGTCGGTGGGTCATTGAGTGACTGAGTGAGTCAGACTCAGCCGGTCAGCCAGGTAAACAGCAGCCAGTTAGTCAGAGAGTCAGTCAGGCAGAGCGGTTGCTGGCTGTGAGAGCTAGTCAGAGTTAAGTGGTCACAGCCTGCTTCACTCTCAGTGTCACACTAATCCACTCAGCTAATAGAGTTTTCTGCAGCACTGTGACGTTACCTGGCAACGCCGCCTCTCTGTCAGTCAGACGGACATCAGCCAGTCAACCAGCCAGTTAGTCAGTCACGCTCTTCTGATTAGATGAGATGAAACATTAACAGTCCCCATGGGGAGACTAAATCAATGCAACAGGAAGACAGGACGAACCAAAGACAAAGTAGGATATGATCAGGATGAGAGTAAAACCCCAAATAGACAATTATTTTACAGTAGAACATAGGAAGTCAGAAAGTATATATCAAATATTGCATGTATGTAGTGTGTGCAACAGTAGGAAAATATGTATAATGTGAAAAATATGAAATAACATTTCACATGAGAAGTACGGGTATGAGAAGAACAGACAAGACCTCCCTTTCTCTGATGTAGTTGTTAGTCCTCCTGAGGACATCTCAACCAGCTGGGCTCCAACAGGTTGGGTATAGCCTATGTTACTAAGATATATCTAGCCTTGTGATGAAAGTCTGCACATGGTCTAAATATTAAAAAACAGATTTGGTTCAACAGGTAAACATTCCATTTCAAGGCTAAAACATATTTTAAATGCAGCCTTGGGATACATCCAGCTGGTGCAACTCACCCCTGGGGTCCACAGATAAACACAAAAAACACAGAACAAATATACTAGCAGTGTGTGTGT
>NW_023340095.1:20760142-20769626 GCF_004916995.1 Morone saxatilis | reverse complement strand
TCCTACAGACTTCACAGCCCGTTCTCATTCCCAGGTCTACAAATACAGACGCGAGCAGTGTTCAGTTAGTTGCAATCTGTAACTTCACCGCTAGATGCCACTAAATCCTACACAGCTTTTTACATAGCATAGAAAGACTGGAGTGCTGCTTTAATTATTATTTATGTGTGTGTATTACAGTGAATGGTGCATGGTCCTGCTGGTCTTCCTGGTCTCAGTGCTCAGTGGGTTGCGGTGGTGGTCATTACCAACGCACACGCTCCTGTAACAGCCCTGCACCCGCCAATGGAGGGGACATCTGCCTAGGACTACACACTGAAGAGGCCCTGTGTAACACACACACTTGTGATGGTAAGGTCACACATAAATTCAAAATCTAACTCTGTCATGCCACCACCGCTTGAGGCCCTTTCATCACGCCTCCAGGCAGTCAATCATCTCCCACACACCATTTCATTTTTGTGTCGTCCCCTTCACAAAATTGCTTCTTTCATCTTTTCCTAATGAATAAACCAGGTCTTAGATATGTGAAAAGATAAACAGAATCATGCTGAGAAAACAACCTATCCTTCCACCGTATCGGTTCCTGCTGTGCTCTGAGCGCCATGGCAACCTCTCTGCGAAGGTTTAAAAAGAGATCCACTTGTGTGCTGAAAATATGGAAATCTTACATAACGTGTCTGAAATTTCAACCGCTTGTGTATGTAGAGTGCATGTTTGAAACTGGTACTAGAAAGCAAGCAAATACCACAGTACCAAGTGTTTATCTATCTGTCTGGATCCTGACAAGTTTTTTGGACAAACATGAAAGTATTGATAGAAAAGAAGCACAAAAGTTTTGTAATTTTTTCTTACTCTCCTTTAGTGGTATTTAGCCATGCTCTTGTGGTTCTGGGAAATTCTGATATTTCTGCTTCCACCAATCTTGTTTCAGTCATGTACCTTTTGTCCAGGATGCAAGGATCCCTGCCAAAGGTCCATTCTCGTTTTTCTTTCATAATTTATTTTTCCTTCACACTAGTCTAACAGGTGTGCATTGGATAATAACAATTTTTGCTTTGACCAAACTTACTCTGGAGGTGAATGGAATTCAGTTTGTGCTGCTCCAAGCCCTGAACATTTCCATTTAAAATGTCAAAAGAAGAGTCCCAGTTACTTTAGGTTGGTGCTTCTCTAGACCAACTTGTATATCAATTACTAAACTGCAAAATCCATCTTCAGTTTTTGTGAGCATTCACTCTGGTCTAATTGTAAGAACTAATGTCATTACCATGACCAAGTGTAGTCAGTTATGGACGAACTTTATAATTTCTTGGTGAACTTTGGTGGCATTTTTCCACACTTATGATCTTTGGTAAAATTCATATGTGGGCCTTAGATTCCTATAAACCTTGAACCCCCCTGCTCTTGGTAATCCACAGAACAATGTGAACAATTTTGAAATCAAAAAGAAAGCAAACTTTAAGAAAACTGTTGACTGCTGAAAGTATCCAGTGAAAGTGTGACACGCTGTTGATTTTTCTAAATGTAAATTTTCCATGCTGTGAGCTTTACAAATTCAATTTATTTTACCTCCATTGGGGAGAAGACAAAAATCTCAGTGGTGGATATCTTAAAATCTGGATAAATAAAAACTAAACGATACCACAAGAGGTAAGTGAGAGTGTTTTTGTCATTTGCATGAATTTACGCTTCAATAACAACTTTAACATCACATTAAAAAGAGAAATAACAGAAGTAGACAGCAACACAAGAAGACATAGGAAATGGGTTGTTTATCCCAAATGAGGTGCTCTAATGGCCATCAATTTTTTTTTCTTTGATTTGGAGCTTAGCCTTGCTTTACCCAAAGTCTCACACCATGTGATGATGAGATGTGTGATGTATAACAACGCCCTCTGTATCTCCCCCCCTCTACTCCCATTCTGCTCCCACAAGGACACTGAAATATTCATGAGAGATCTGCCTGCTAATCCAGGAGGAGAGAAAAAAATAGTCCTTCATCAAAACTCACAATAAGGTTTCAGCCTGACTCTGATGCTAGAGTTTAATATCACACAGCCTTCAACGTTTTGTCACTAGTGTGATTTTCATATTTTCTTTATTCATTGGAAAACAAAATGGCCTAGAAAAATATTGTCTAGGGTCTTTGTGTGTGTTTCACAGTATGTGTGTCCGCTCGTGTGTGTGTGTGTACAGTTGTGCCTTATAGGGCCAAAGATTTCTGCCTGAATTAAATAGTTTTCCGCTTAACTGTCGTTTTCAGCTGCGTTTCATTTTGCATCAGCTCAACTGTCATTCACAGGGAGATTAACGCTTACAGTCAGCGTCTCCGGTAATTACAGACAAAGGAAGGTAAATGGCTTTTTGTCTTTTTTTCTAACTTTGCCAAGATGCTAATCAGCCTCCTTTATCAGGTTAATGTTTTCCTCTTTGACGTGGACCTTGCTTTTGCCGATCGACTGTCTGCTAACAACCTGTCCAGCCACGATCCGTCTCCTCGTCCATTGGTTTATTGACAGGTGCAACATCAGTCATCTATTGGGGTCCTCCTGCTGCCGTCATTCTCTCTGCATGTGTAATTATGGGCAAGCTGGTTGTCAGTCAGAGGGATATTTGATGTCCCTGTCGCAGGTCATTTGATTAAAGTCTCCACCAGTAATAGAGGACAGCAGGAAGGACTGTCGGGACAGAATACTAACGAGGAGCCTCAGGCCTGATGGCGTTCCTCTGACTCAACAGTACGATCACGCAGGTTGTCCGGGTGACAAAAATAAATGGGAATAAATGAAGCAATTAAAGCGGGCTGTAGTGATGCACGGTTATTAAACACATTTGAGGTGGTCGGTGTGTTTTGTGTGCCTAGACGGTTGTGCGGCAAGAAGGGAGCAGATGGTGGAGACGAAGCAGCCTGTCCGTGAGCAACAGACTGATAGGAAAGGTAAAAGAGGCCTGTCCTCTGCCTAGACTCAGGCCCTCTCTGCCAAAACTGCACACTTGAGAGCACCCTGAATAACAAACCAGCTTTTTCATCGCCCTTTCATTGCAGTAGCCTGTGCTCCCTCCACTCCGGTGCTCTTAAATACAGGGTGAAAGAGTGCAGCAAGTGCATGGTTCAAAGGGAGGAGCTGAGAGTTGGGAATTTTCTTTTTCCTCTTGGGTAGGAGCTTTTGTTTACTGCTCGGTCGCCTGCTGCGGGGAAACAGCACTAAAGCTTGGCTCAGGAGACAAACATCTCCACTATGCACTAAACAAACTCTCCACGGGTTTACTCTTCCAATCCTGTTTACATCACAAACACTTTTTGGTGTGTTTGGACTGTTTGGCTGGGAAGGTTAGTGGCCGCGGGTGGTGACAGCTTGGGTGGGCGCGTTGGTTTCCAGGCCGTCCGATTCTGATGGGGTCTTGTGTTTGTCTGGGTTTGTATTGATTGCTCTTTTTTCTGTGTTTAGGTGGCTGGATGGCCTGGTCGCTGTGGTCAGCCTGTGATGATTCAGGCTTGCAGATGAGGAGTCGGGTGTGTGGTGCTCAGGGCAACACCCCCTGTGTGGGAAACAGCACTCAGCGCAGAGACTGCAATGAAATACCTGGTGAGTCAGACAGGTTTCAGATACACCCTGTACCTGTGCATCCTCCTTCATAACAGGTCGAGGTTGGCTGTACAAAGGTTCCTTGAGTGCCTTGATCTGCCAGGACACAACTGGTTTTCTTTGCAGCTCTAAATATCCCAAAATACACTGCATGTATTTCACTAGTTTTATCGTGCTTTTGGGTTGCCTATGTCAGGGAAACGGTATGATGCTTTTATGTAGGAACTTGTAAGCTCGTTTTTTTGACGTGGAAAGTGAGTACATGATGTGCTTGTTTGAGTGGATTACCTTTGTTCGCTTTAAAAAAAGTTTACAAAAGTTACACATTTTCAGTTTTCCATTTTAGTGGGATACCACGAACAAGAAAAGGGTTAAGAACAAGAGTAAATAGTTTAAAAAGAAACTTCTACCAACTTTGACACACAGTTAGGCTATTTGCCAATGGTCCAGCCAATAAAAGTGTCTGTTCCCAGGGCCCAAATGATGTGGTTTTGTTTTCTCTCACTAAGAGTCTAAAAATATTCACTTTACAATCATATGCAGAATGCAAAAAGGTGACCAAACCTTTCAGTGGGACCAAACTGTTTTTAATTAATTAATATGATGAGATTATATAATCACAATATAATTCCACTAAAAGTTATTAATATTCATTTATCACCAAGCCCTATAGTTAATTAATTACTTAATCAGTTACTGCTTGTCATCTATTTGAGGGTTTACCCAAACATACTGCTGGCTTTGGTCTGTGCAAGGTCAGATTTTGGGGGGAGTTTAAGGTTCGGGCCACAATCCTTTAGGCCAAATATTTGTTGGCAGCATCATTTGAAAGAGGCAGCTTGTGATTTTGGGACACAGCTTGTCTGTCTTTGTCAAATCATAGTCATTCATCAGTCATCATCCTCATTTACAAACATGTCCATATACGCAAACATGTCTTATTTGTGTGTCTCTTCATGCACTAAAGTAATCTGCTTCTGTTAATTAACCATAATTAAGTCCATGTGAATCCAACAAGTTAGCAGTTGACCCTGTTAGCCTCAGTGCACCTTGTTATGCTGATGACGATCTCAGAAAGTTTCTCCTGAAATGATCTTTCATGGCCTGCCACTGTTGGCCTCTCCGTGCTCAGAATCCCTAATGAGTCCACATGCAGGCGATTAATATTAATGGGTTGTCACAACACCAAATCACATCTAATTTTATTGCAAATTTCAATGAGGCGATGGATGGATTTGTTAAGGTCACTCGCAGAGGGGAGGAAGCTGAAAAATTAGGCCAAAAAATTAATCAGGAGATGTGGCACTGCAATTAAATCTGCTCACACTCATCTCAACCTTCTGTGCTCCGTTCTTTCCTTGTAGGATTTGTGGGGGACAACACGCGTTGTAGGTGTAAATTATTGCCCTGACATCAAGTGTCTCCAACAGCAAGTCGGACAGAGATTTCTTTCGTTAAACAACTTTAGAATTCCCTAATGCAAAAAAAGCTCTTCATGCAACATTTTAAACGACATTTCAATTTCTCATTCCCTGTTTTTGTTTCTGCATGTGTCAACTCCCCTGGTGTTACAGTCGGTGGTTGTTGTGTTCTGAAGGCTGCTTCTCCAACGAGAGTGTATGTGTGCGTGTGCATGTGTGTGTGCATGCATGTGTGTCTGACCCTGTGTTCCTCTCCTCTCTGCAGTCATTCTCCCTGCATCTGGTTTTGATAAGGACCAACACTGTGGAGGTAAGTGGATGAACAGCTGCCTTCACTTTGTTTCTCTGTGCATGTTTCTACAGATGTCTGTCCATGATGTGTGTATTCATGCATTATATGTGCATTTTCATGTGCGTGTTTATTTCAGTCTGTGCAAAATTCTAACATCCAATTAGGAGGAGGAAGAAACATTATGTACACCATGATGTGCCTGGAACAGGCTACAAGTTTTACAACTGTTGGATAATTGCAAATTGAGACACATTTTGCAATCCTGCTTGTGTAATGTTCCACAAACACGCAAAGAACTGACGATTTTTTCAAAGTACTGATAGGTACAAACCAAAAATACAAAGCCAAGTTCATATTCCTGTCCTAGAGTAAAAATCAACATAAACAGATCATAATTGCTTAAATAACTTTTGACAAATAGACATACAATATTTAAATCTTTTAGCTCAGTCACTTCCTGTCGTAGCCTTTGTAACTTAGTGTTCTATTGCATAATAAGGAAAGATTATCTTACAGGTCTCTCATAGCACCCTCGGACAGCTGGAGCATGAGCTACATCATGAGCTAAATTCAGTCACAGACACTAAAAAATCAAAAAAATGTAACATTTACAGCAAAGTGTTATACAGTTTTATTTAGTGTAAAAAGCTCTGCTCTTTGAGGGAGCTCGGAAAGAATCCAATAAGCAACGAGGATTCTGCTGGGAGAATTAATCACCCTTTAACACATACATGAACATTACAGTTTAGCTAAATTAAGCAAATTAAAAGCTAAGGGTTTTGGTGCGTCAGCATGAGTAACAGAGTAATATTGATGAGTGTGTACACCTGTGTGACCACTTATGTAAAGCCATGGTTTTCTCACCTAAATTCTTTCAGAGATTGATTTTGGTGCATAGTTTAGAAATTTGACAAGGTTTCCAGGTTAAAAATTGGTTGCAGAAACCGACAACAATTTTTTCTTTTGACATTTTACTGTCAACTTGTACAGTGTAGATATAGCCCAAAAATATGGAACAAAGGCCATAGTTGAACTGGGGATGTTGTGGTTACAGGGTATGTGTCTTAACCATACCACCGAGTGCGAATTGTGGTAGGTTTGGGATGTAAATAAAGCCAAGTTGTGAGAAGAATCTGATAACGTATGCTGAGCCTTTAATAACACTCAACAAATCTTCTTTGTTTCCCAGCATTCACCTCCATCCACCTAATAGCCACCGGTGTTTCCTGTTTCCTTGGGGCGGGGCTGCTGTCCTTCTTGATCTATGTCTATTGTCAACGTGTCCATAAGCCTTCGCAGGAGTCTGCCATCATTCACCCTACCACCCCAAACCACCTTAACTACAAGGGCAACACCACGCCAAAGAATGAGAAGTACACACCCATGGAGTTCAAGGTACGCGATCAAACAAGGGCTTTGTTTTTTTGTGTATTTTAAAATATTATATTGATAACAGTAATAAAAATGGAAATAGAAGTACTGTTTACTTGGTGTTGCTCACATGCATACAATGTAAATGTGTGAAGATTCAAGGGCAGTGAATGTGATTCATGTTTTATTTAGAGCCTTTATTCATGCATTTATCTCAATAGAACACTAAACACAGAAGATGAATTACTGTTCATTTTTATTCCTCCTTTCTCTTATACAGAACCCGTAGGCTTTAAGCCTTTCTACCTGCCTGCAAACCAAGTCCTTGTTAATGGGCCCCATTAGCTTTCTAAAGCATTAGTCAGCTCTCAAGCTCCCACTGCTATCGGTCTACTGTGCATTCACATTTACAACAAGTCAAAAAACTATTTTCACCAGAGGTTCATAGAGCTGGGGCAATTTTGTGTCCTATTCTCTACAACTTCTATTGTTTTGCTCACTGATTGTTGATAATTCAACTCTGGGAGATTATTATTGATTTTTCTGTATCTGTAAAGTGCCCTAAAGCAAGCTAGTGATAATCAGCTGTAGATAAATGAACTTAAAACTTTTTATGACCTGAGCCAAATGGTTGACTTTAAACTTTGTCACCACCATCCCACTTTTTGTCAGCATAGAAGTTCCAATCAGGCTTTTTAGGACACATCCCAAACACTGATTTATGTTCATTAGAACTGGCTGATCTGATACCAACTGTTTCTTTCTGTCATGACTGTTGCTTGTGTTATTTTCCTAAGTTGAATTAGATATAATATTCTGTGTTTTGAAGGCAGCACAGTGATTAATTTCATCCTGTTATTTTCAGTTCTCCAAAATCAGCAACTGCATCCGTCTGCAAGTGTCAAACTCTGGACAGGTGTCCCTCCCTGCTGCCTCTCTGACTGATCAGAGCAGGTCAGATCATTAAATAAAATTACAAAGGGATACAGAGGGATATTTTTACTTCTCTTTTAGACACATGGTAAACAATCCAGAGACAACACCACATTTTCTGTTGACATGAATCCATCAAGCCTAACACAGCTGTTGCATCTCAGACTCCGCAGCCTTTGTTTTTGTGGATGTTAAGCGGTAAGTCGCTGCTTAAATTCGGATTCCAACAAATTGACTTACTCTTACGAAAACATTAAGTTGTAATACATCAAAGAACAGTTTTACCCAAAAGGCAGTTTCGTAGCTCACTGATGCAAGCCCCTTGAGTTGGTGTGGGGCTACGCCTCATATTAAACTCATACCCCATGTAAAAATTGGTTTAGGGAAACAACAACAATGCTGTTTGAGTGACCTTTATTTGCTTCACCAACCCTGATGATGTCATCGGGGCTCTGTCAGGTTGAGGTTGAGACTTGAGAAAACTGGAGGTGTGGAGTTTGGAAGATGGAAGGCACTTTACGACAGGAAAGGTCTAATGAAAGATGCTATCTTCCTGCATTATGGGAATTGTAGAATCCAGCATTTTCTTAAGCTTGAGTAAAAGTCCTGGTTTCGTATACTTTAAAATGAATTTTAAAAATCTGTCTCTTTATTAAAGTGCAATACTAAAATGCTTAAGTGCTGCTTTAATCACCATACAGTTAGTATGGCACCCTTTGCCCTGCCCTTTTTTTAAGGGTCTGAACATGACCTTTGTCTGACTTCAGCTAATGTATACCAGCAGAGATTCATCTTAACCTTATTCCGTCAACCTGACAGTATCCTACCAAAGCATGGCAGGAACATGGAGCCTAACCACAATGACCCATGCCTGTGTTTTTGATCGGGTCAGCCTCCCGACACTTGCTGTCCGTGCTGTTATTGTTGCTGTGTGGATGCTGTGCTGACAGCTATCGTGGTGCTGAGAGCCTGAACTCATTAGCTTTAATGGTCAGAAGGGGCCAGACTGCTGGATGTGCAGCCGATGTCACTGTGTACCACTACAGCACTGTTTATCCAGCAGGTTCCCTCTCCTCCAGGCCAATTTATGATGCCCAGCGTTGTGTATTTCACAGACTCTAACCTGATTATCTTCCTGCCTCAGTCCCCAGAGCTGTTCAGATGGATTACATTAGTCTAATGCTTCCCTTGGAAAGTGTTTCACCTTATGGTCAGCTTTTACCAGAGACTCAGCAATTGCATTAGAATTTTAGACTTGTTTTTATTTAAGAGAGCTGCAGTGAATTCCCGCCATCTCATATATTAGTGTATTGAGTATGCTTGACATGAACTAAATTAAATTTGTTAAATTGGTTTGCTTAGGTTATGAATACACTTACAGCACACAAGCTATAACCTCGAGGCTAGTGGAGGTATTTTAATCACCTGCGGGCAAGAATTTTTTTTATTATTTGCAGAAATCACAGAAAATGGTGTCCACCTGCAACAATCTTCTTAAAGAGTACAATTCTGTCTGTAATTGAACCCAAAATAACAGGAAACATCTTCCAGTGTAGTAGAATTTAAAAAAGAAATCTAGGAATAAGTGTGTGCATCTTAAAATACAAAGAGGGGTAGATACTGTGTTACAACAGAAAATGTCCATGTTGCAACAAACCCCTTATACTTTAGTTCGGTGACAAGATGCAGCTCCAAAACAGAGTTGTTTTTGTTTTTCGGCAACTATCAGACTAATGAAAAGATTATTGGAGGGGAGCTTTACAGCCAGGAGAAAGTTATCTTAGCGTTAAAGGATAAAGCATGGTGACGAAGTGTATTTCGAGAAAAACATTTTCTGCAGTACACATATGTGCTCCTTGTCAATAAATCTTAGTAAT
>NW_023340095.1:20735050-20760120 GCF_004916995.1 Morone saxatilis | reverse complement strand
TTAATCTTTTAACTAGTAATATGGAATAAAATATGAAACATACTGTACGGTTCTATTAGCTGTAAGAGTTAAAAGTTTAATTAGCTTCTTTTTTTCTGTGTTGTGTCATTCCAGACACTCAACAAAAACAACCTGCTACCAGATGAAAGATCCAACTTCTACCCAACACCGCTCCAGCAGACAAACGTCTACACGACCACCTACTATCCCACAGCGCTCGGCAAATATGACTACCAGCCCAATTCCTCCCCCTCGCCATGCAGGACCTACAACCACAGCAACAACAGCTGAGACACGCCCCACAACTGGATCTCTGAACCCCCCTGGCACTGCCCCAAACGGACACCACCCCAATACAGTGGTGACATAACTGAACCGACATGAACTGAAACATTTCTCAGAGCTCGGACAGGTTCGCCATCGCCCCTCTCCTCGCTCCCATAGTCTCTTCCGCATGGTAGGGTTTGTTTCCTCAAGGGCGTTTCTGGAACTTTCCATCAGGAGATGTGGGTTTGGACGACAAGGCCCCGTGTCCTGGTGTATTCAGGGACAACCAGCTGGGGGGGTGTTATTGTAAGGCTCTGACTGGATATAGCAGTGTCAACTCCGAGCTTCATGCGGGGATCCAGTGTAAAACTCTAGCAGGACGAGTTATGGGTTTTGACAGATTGTTATGACCAGAACACCTCAGCGCAGGTGCTGAGTTGAGCATCCGCTATTCCAGAGACAAACATGAACAGAACAAAAAAAAAAATATATATATATTACATTCCTCTGGACCTGGGTCACCATTTCACGCCTCTCTATTAATAACCACATCCTCAGCCTGTAATGAACTTGTGAGTCTGCAGAGAACAAAAGCACTGAGAACAACTGCGATCACACGGCGCTTATTGTTATGTCCACAACGGCACAGAGCAGGAAAACAACAACAAAAGAGTAAACTAAATGACGTCGCTGATGAAATAAATTTGTGATCAATATCAGCTTGGTTGTTAGGGGTGGATGCACGCCCTCCATTGTTGGTGTTTCATGTGACAGAAAAGATAAGAACCTGCGAGTTGATTTTTAGACATTTGGAAGAGTCACAAAGCTACATCATTCAATTCAATAAATCTGCTTATGACCGGAGTCACACATCTTTTGTGGACAAGGGCGTTCACTCGTAAAGTCAGAGCAAAGGGGGATTGTGAGAAGCGTTCTGAACTGTATATAAAGCTTTGGGAATGCCTTGGGTGCCTGTATGCAATGGAGGGCAGGGGCAACAATTGTTTTCTTTCTATTTCTTCTGTTTGTTTTTTTCCCTAAGAACAATAAAGACTTCTGAAAGGGAATTGATTGATTCTCCAATTGATTCTCTAATGGATGCATCAATTCTACTGAGTGCTAAATAGCTCGGTGGTCATATCAAATATGGCCAGTGTGCTGAACAACTGGATTGGGTTTTCTATGATGGTAGAATAAGCTAGTAGACTGGCACTTGTTCTTTTTTTAAATGTTTGTTTTTTAAGATGATATTTGTTTTATTCTCAGACGAGCCGTAGCATAGGAGGAAATATTTTGTTAAATAAGATATAGCTGATTAATTCTTGTTACTCTAATTTCACACATTCCTTTGTTTTCTTGATTTGTCAGAAGTGTAGTAACCATTGCATCTTCACTACATGAAATGTTAACAAATATAAAACACAAAAAATTATTGATATGGTTTTTACAAAGAATGACTGTAACAAAATATCCATTTGGCCCCGCTTTAAAGAAAAGAAAAATAAAACTAAATTATGCTTGCTTAGAGATTTGCCTGTGTGAAGATCAAAATGAGTGCATGTGTGTGTGTGGATGTGTGTACGTATGCAAACACATGTACTCTTATCTTTGCGTGTCTGTATGCCTGAATGAGCAAAGGGGGGGTTGCTGTATTTTGTACAATGTAAATGCTTTCATACATAAAACTATAAATGAGAAGGGTTTTCTTTTTGTGCATTTTTTTCCACATTCTGTCGCTGACACTCCAGATTTCTATATTTCATGTATGAGATGTTAATCATTGTAAGTTAAAGCATCGCACCCTTTGGTTCCTGCGGAGTTGGAACGGACACTATTTATAGTCAAAGCTTGGTTTATAAAGGGCATTTTCACAGCTATATTTTATTATTATTATTGCCTGATCGATGAATGCTAACCCAGCAATGCTTTTCAGTTCAGCTACTGTACATGCACGAGAGCTCTATCTGTATATAGGAGCAACAGCCTTCTGCAGCCCATTTTAATGACCCTGCAGAGGATCGTGTAAATGTATCTGTATATTGTATAGCTAACACTGTTTGTTTAAAAAAAGCCTTATAGTTGTTTTAAAAAAGTGCAGCAGCTAAGTACACACCAACCATGAGGTTTGTTTGGGGACAGAGCTCCACAATGTGACCGACCGCCTGTGGCTTATGACCTTTCCCAGCTGCTCAAACATCTAATTCCCAGAGACATTTGAATCCGGACTGAAAAAACTCAGCGTAGCACTGATAATATCAGTATCAAATATAATAGGCTGCAAACAGGCATATAAAAAAAGTTGTTTTGACGTAACTAAGCCTCTATTGGCCTGGTCTGCCGGTCATTTGATTGGTCAATTTTGAGCTCTGTCCCCTGCGATGTGAGGCTCTGTGCCCTTCTATGCAACTTACCAGGTGTACTGTTAGACCTGTCATGTAGACTGTAATCACTGCCTTTTAGACACTGTGAATTTTTTGGTACCCTATATTTTTGTATATTGTACATTATAAAAGGATAATAAACCTTGATGCCAACACAAAGATATGGCCAGTGGGCTCTGTTAGAGTTACAGTATATATTTTTTTCGTGATTTGTCCTACACTCTGCCAAATGCATGTCTCCATTTAAAGGACCCGCATGTAGCATTTGGGGGCATCTAGCGGTGAAGTGGGGGGGAGGGGACATGCAGCAAATTGGACCAAGGCCACTGCGTTAAAGACTCAACCTTTGTACATGGGGCACGCATTGAGCATTGAGACATACTCAGAATTGAGCGGGACATGAGAGAGGGACAGACTACATCAGCCATGATAATCACAACAAAGTCATATGTCAATGCCAACAGGATGGCTCACTGGAGTTTACATTATATCAGACTGCGACTACTTCATGGGATAAATCCATTGCTGGTTTCAGTCTCTTAAGGGTGTTTGTTAATAGGGGTAAACCTCTACCCCTTCCCCACAAAGATTAAGAGATTCATTTCTAGTAATGGCACCTCCAGCTTGGTTGTGTGCTGCAACAAACACAGTAGGCCATGTTTGCAGGTAGGAAGCCAGCGTCGTAGCTTGTACTGGTTTGTCAGGGCACGAAACTGGTGGGATAGTGTGAATCATGCGTTATACCCACCAGCTGAAAATCCATCACTGGCAGGTGACAGGAAGCAACTGGAGGTGGCATATGGCTATCTGCAGCTTGCCCAGGGCAACAGTAGAGTTAGCAGTGACTGCAATGCAGAGGGACCTGGACATTCCAACTGGGGAAGAAAGCTGCATTTACAGTGCAATACAGTTTAACACCAGTTTTATTCTTTAGTACTCTTTAAAAAAAAGAAGCTAACTTGCTATATGTCTGTATACCCCATACAACACACCAGACCAGTAAAGCCACACTTTGTGTCAGACACGTGTCACAGAAGTGTATCCTCTCCCGTCATCTCCAGAACAAATGATTGCAGTACTGGAATTCTTTGCCGTATGAGAACAGCGGAGATGGATGGGGCAAACGAGCCAAGTAGTCAGGGTGTGTCCAGCAGAGTGCCCGTGGATCACTGCTGGTGCCAGTGGCCTAGACACCAGTACTTTATCATTACACTACAATGATTCTGCTGCTGTGCAGAAAATCAAGATCAAAGTTGGAGAACAGCTACTGTCACACAGGACAGGAAAAGACATTTAATAAAATCCAATAAAACATTGTGTGTACCCTCAGTCTTTAGCCCTCACATAAATAACTGAGTGCACCGCTTCTTTTTTGCACTAGAGCACCTATATCATTGGTTGTCAGAAGCAAGAGCAGTCCACTCTTCATCCCCTAAAACACATGCACCCGCTCATGACTCAACACAGCCCTACTGTATATGTCCTTCTCATCTGGTCCAATGCAGCCCTAGCTGTACCTCTCAATTAGAGAGAGCAGCCTCTCGGCAGTTTTATTAATGGGCGCAGTGAAAGCATTAATCAGTTGGTATTCTGCTGACAGACAGATGCAGTGATCGGCACTCTGGCAGGCAGCCAAGAGGAGGTCGCCAGGAGGAAGCTGTGGGCTGGAGGAGGCCGCTCAGATAAGATGGTAGAGGAGTCAGGGAGGAGATGGCGGAGTAGGAAGGACGCATGCTGGGCTTTATAATTCACCCTCTGCGCGACAGTGAGGAATGAGAATAACACCGTAGAAAATGAAGGAAAACACCGGCTTTGTGATGATCACTGATATTAATAAGAGTTTTGTTAAAACAGAGATAGCAGCAATGTGAAAAATGAGTCAACATCTTCGAGAGACACTGCACTGAGTCACATTCATCATGACTTATCTTGGAAATTATTGGCTACCTGAGAACCATTGTTTACAAATCTGTTAACATTTAAGAGGATGGAAGTTTAAGTGGATTTTCAAAAGAAATGGTGCCAAGTTTTACTCATATGCATACTTTATGATGGGTTTATTACCATAATTGATTTTGAATGGTTTATATCGTTATTAATGCTTATTAACTTTTAAGAACTTTTGCTTTGCCAGGTATGGCCTGTACCATAACCTTGTTTGTCTTATTATTTAGTTTAATTAGACCTGCAAAAATAACAGAACATCCAGAACAAAATCTATTCATTAATGATTCAGGAGGCAGAAATAAACCCTCTCCACATAGGCCTGACATGTTAACAACACAAAATGCTATGTTACCTTTTAACATCCAGCAGATGCAGCACAACATTGATGAGTCATGATTCTGTCCACTTGATGAATGTAAGCTCTGGATTGGTCTCCTGAGAAAAATATACATTATGTCTCTATAGCTGCTAGATGATCAGCTTTCATCACCAGTCTGTAGCATGCAGTTGGTATGTCACAGAATAATGACTGATAACTGCAGATAGTGCAGCTGGAATTAGAGATGGGTACAAATAAAGATATGGTCACATTACACTTCCGTCCCGTGAAAATTTGCTCCGTTTCTCATTCACTTCTATTGAAGCCTGTACGACGGACAAACTCCAGCGTGACTGTCCTGTTTTCTGGTGTGATTTACAGCCGGCTCCAGGAAAAATAATTTTGACCGATTCTAAGAGTCTTTGGCTTGTGGCCTTCATCAAGGTCATCCATACATGATTGATGGCCGGCGCAGCAACGGCCCAGTGGTTTGTAAAACCTAAATCACCGCAGGCACCCAACCCTGATCACAGTTGCATAATATGACCAGCTGATGTTTATTCCGTGTTGTTGTGTTTACAGAGCGAGCAGCCGGTAGTTTTTGATGTGTGTTGCGCAGTGTCCCAGGAGGGTGGCCAGCAGACAGACGTGTCTGTGTTCTCGCACAACAGGACAGGATGGAGATCCAACGGCGTCTGGAGTTGCAGCCAAAAAATGCTCTCATGGTCTGCAGGGACTGGGACTTTGTCGCCTCCGCCATTACGGCCCTCTATCCTCCTCAGTGGGAAAACAGGGTAATTGTTTGATATGATCAGCCTAGCATTAATCCACTAGCCAGTTCTTCTGTGTGTGTAAGTGTGGTCTGGGCAAAGCCTGCCTGGGAGGAACTCCGAGGGAATTGGTTGCATTGGAAATATAATCAAAGGAGTCAAGAAGCCACCAAAGTGCAATCTGTTGTGGAACAAAATCATGCTGTCTATTCAAGTCTGTCCTTCTAATCTGATTCTGTTGATGGGTGGTTTTTACAAAGACTGTTACTACATGACTAGTGCCTATAGTCAGATAATAATATTAATGTATAAGAGGAAGATATAATTGTATTAACTGCACTAACTCCATTCACTCCACAAGTGTTTGAGTTACAAGGAGGTTCTCTGTGTTTCTCTGTGTTTCTCCAGCAGTATGTTTTATAAAGTTACCCAAAAACATAACTCACGTTTAACTCGGGTTTGTCATCGATTCCATTTTCTTTACTTTACTTTGCTTTACTGTACCTGGTCTGTGTTTGTAAAGCAGCCAAAGAGACCAAAACTACTTTATTACTGCTGTAAAGCTAGGCATTTTAACATGGAACCTTATGGAGACTGATCACTTCTGTAGCCAGCCTCAAGTGGCCGTTTGAGGAACTGCAGCTTTTGGAACTACTGTGTTGGCTTCCTTTTCCAGCTTGGTTTTTCATAGATTTACCTTAAAAACTCCTTCTTCTGTTACTCCACAGTATCTATATCAAATTACAGCGCTGTTGCTCTCTGCAGGTGGCGCTGACTGTTACTATGGAAACACAATTCTTAGCTTAAAGTTTGTGTGGGTGTAATAGAAAACTTTTCAGCAGTGGTGGAAAGTCACTAAGTACATTTACTCAAATACTGAAATACTGTACTTAACTATATATTATAACAATATAAAGGTAATAGTTACTTTACAGAGTCCAAGCAAATTCTCTGCAGCAGAGCATGTTGGTGCGCAGTACATTTTCCAGGGGTGGTTTTTTCCTTAACTTAACTTTTCCTTAACTACTTTGGTATCTTGGTGACTTGCTGTGTGCCCCAGTGAGAGGAGAGGTGCAGTCGAGGGTGTGGCAAAGACAATCCAGCTCTATACTGCAATCTTGGTGCCAATAATGAGCGTGTCTCGCACGGTCTGCTGCCCTTGTGCCCAGAGTAGGTCAGGTTGTGTTTTATAATACTGTGGTCAGTTTATATGGAAGAGGAAAAGCCAGAAAACCCTCTCTAAAATCACTTCCCATTATTCATATTTTCTTTCATTATATGTTTTTTGACCAGCTGATGTAATCACAGAGAACTGTTTCATTTTAAATATGGCATTATGTAAATCCAGCAAGACAGAATAAAGATTAATGAGTGATTCTTACCAGTTTCACAACTGCTAATAGCAGAAGACCTTTACTTTACTCTGGTGACTCTCTTTACAGCCATCTGAAAGCAACAGGTAAGTACTCCATCTGCAGTCTTTAACTGGAGTGATGTTGCACAGTCAAACCACAATTACACACAGCAGATAAGCCAGTTACATTTTGTGCAACCAGCACCATACTGTCCAAAGTGTAGCCCGGAGCGCCGTATTTTTTAATAACAATACAGGTAGACATGTGGCTGTGATGAGCAACATGTGATAGATTGTTCGGGTTCAATTTTATCGTGGTGTTTTTATAGTGGTGTCTACAGTGCTGTAAAATCATTACCAAATCACATTATTACAAATTATATGACACAAATATAACTGAATAAAAATACATCCAAAAAAACGGGACTACATTTTTTAATTCTACTTTCATCTTATGTCCCTATGTTGGTTTGTGTTTGCAGACAGCTACTATATGAATTTTTGTGACGACAAGTAAAAGTGCATTATTACACAGAGGAAACATAAAAACCATTGGACATGTCCAGAAAAGTACATTTCACTTTTAAACAGACACCATCAGCTCTTGGCAGTATATCTGAGCAGCTGTATTTATATTTGAGGCCTCAGACAACAATACGTTTCCTCTCAGGAAAACTCTCCACAGGGTTCCCCAACTGTCGATGTATCACAATAGGGGATGAAGGTAGTGAATATGACCGGCCTTGTTACAGCCCCTAACACACACCATCTATAATGTATTATAATCTACTCTTTCTGATTCCACCCTGTATCTGTGTCTGATTCAAGTGCACCACAAGTGCGCCAGACAAGCCCGTGCACAAAACGCCCCAGAAGCACAGGGCACACTTAACTGCGAGCTGCACCCTGCTGCACAGAGCCCTAAAGGGCAGCATACACAGCCAGCGTGTGACACACATCATGATAGTCCACTTTACCATACGTGTCAGGCCTCCAGTAAAGCAACAATTCAGGCGCATCCAGTCTCTGTTACAGGCATCAAATAATGCATCACTACACAATGCAGCCTGTGTGTGTGTTGCATTTGCAGAGTGAAACTTTTCTGGTGCCTGCGAATGGTAAGCAACTTAATTGGAATGAATAGATGCCAAACGAACGGATGTCAAAAAAAAAAATGCCAAGAGCAGAACTAAGACGCCTCAACTCTGTAAACCAGTCGAACAGGTGTCTGTGAAACCAGCCCTTAGAGGTCACAAGGTCATGTAGTTGAAGGAGACGTTGGGATGCTCTCCTTGCATTTCCTTGTAAGAGGACAGGATGGGTTAATGGTGCCACGAGTTAACCCCGGCTGACAGAGAGAGATGAGAGGGAGAGACGGAGCGGGCAGTGATGGAGGGTCTTCTCCTCCTCCTAATAAAGCAGAGAGGAGAGACCAAACGATGTTAAATCACCTTCAACACCTCCCTCTCGCACAGAGCCGAGCCTCCACATTCGGCCGTTAAAGTAGCCACTACAGAGTCGGGGGCTGTTTCCACGAAGCTCATTTGACGAACATTGGGGTTTATGGTAGTTGCGCAGCGCAGAGCTTGAGTGAGCCATTTGCGTTTTATTCAATCTACTTAACCAGCTGACGGAGGTTGTAAAGGCTGGCAGCTGCACCGAGTGGAAGCAATATTGATGACAGTGTCGTAAATAAAACTGCTGATGGCGTGGAAATATTGATGGGGACACGGGTACCTCTGAGTGTGAAGCAAGGTAACATAACCTCAATGCTCCTCCAGATGTCAGAGTCCTGTAAATGAGCAGACTGCCGTGCTTTCATTTACATTGAGTTAACTCTCTGCCTACTCATATGACCATAAGTCTTAATGCTAACTTTATGCCAGCTGACATTTTGGTCCAACATCACATTGTAGTCTTCAGTAAATGCTCCTTGATTTATATGCGAACCAATGCCATGGCAGGTTTGTGTTGTGATACGGACCCCTGCCCCCACTCTCTTGTGACAGGGTTAATGCACCCAGCACACACACACCGAGAGAAGCCACTTACACTCACATTTGCTTCACAGATTTAGGTGGTAACAAGTTGTTGAATGTGAATCATTTATACTGCCTGGGGCTTGGGTTTTTAAAATACAGTTTGAGCATATGCCTGTTTATAAGGCTGCATCTGAAGCATGGAAATTTAAAAGTGCTTAAACAACAAAGAAGAAGGGAACATGGGTACATGGGAAAGTGACAAAGTGACTATGGTAAAGTAAAGCAGATTCAGGCCACACATTCGCCACACGCTCTGACAGGCTTTCAAGCAATTTCCCTGTCCTTGTGTTTGTTTGATGCCTTTTCCCGCAATGTCATTGAAACACAAGTGCACACACGCACGTCCATCAAAGCCATTGTGTTCCATTAACTGACAATTTCTTTCAAAGAAAATCTGCTATAAGAAGGTTAGAAAACTTTTCTTTCTTCTGTGCCCTCAAAACTCAGACATTACCACAGCAGACAACAACAGATTAAAGGCACATTTTAATCATACTGACTCTACAAGGACAAAACAAACTAACATTTTATTCATAGCAGTGCATTTACACGGAAAGCAGCACTTGTATTGACCTCTGATGGCTTGTTTAAATGCTACACAACACCGCAGAGATAGACGGGGTAATGAATGGACTACTAGGTAATTTTTCAACATCTCTCTTTTCATCCAGCCTCAGGGCATCATTACTTCCAGTACTAATTTAGCTTCACTCCTCCACCGCCTCTCCAAACCAATAACTCAAATGTTCTGTACAGTAATCAGTTGAAATGAGTCATGGTGCATCTCTGTACCTGCTGCAGAGCGAACTGGGCCTGTTTTGTGGAAGAAAGTGCATAAAAACCACATTTCCTTTTTCATCTTGTTCATGAGCGCTCCTGTGAGATCAGCGCTTCGTGTGGGCGTTGAAGCCAGGAATGCGTAGAATTACAGTCTGGCTGTGCACAGTTTTGCTCTGCATCCCAGCTGTGAAATCAGTCAATCCGGAAAATAGCTGCAAGCTTTTGGGTTTTGAGCATCACAGGAAAATTTGGCAACAACTTTCATCTCTGCTCCTCCGCTTCCATCCCAGGTAAAGCCCTCCCTGAGCCTGTGGCGCCCGCGGCGGAGGCGAAACCGAGGCTCCACTGTGTTCACCCCAAACACGACAAACAGGTTCATTGTTACAAGTTCTCTCGTCATGTTTACGCACTGCTCTCGCTGCCTGTTGGAGAAGGGATCAGGCGGTTTACAGCACCATCACAGGAACAGACTGAACACTGCGGTAGAGTCACTGTGCAGGGTGTGAAAATGAAGAGCTACACAAATGAAATGAATTTAGATAGATGTACACTGTCTACTGTCTGCTGTGTGTGTGTGTGTGTGTGTGTGTCTGGGCTCTTGTACTTCTATTTTTCTGAGGTCCAATTCAAGTTCTCCAAAAGGGCCTTCTTGAGAATTAAGACTTGGTTTTATAATTATGATTAAAATTGGCTGATTTTGGGCTGCAACTAACAATTATTTTCATTATCGATTAATTGGTTAGTCTATTAAATGTTTAAAAAAATAAAGAAAAATGGCATTCAGTTTCCTTATTTTATCTGAACACTTCAAAATCTTACGATATAAAACTTGAGAAGCTGAAACCAGAGAATATTTGATCTATATATAATTTAATAAATGATGAACCTAACCCTAACCCTCCAAAAAGTTGTAGATTCATTTTCTATCTATTAATTAATCGATTGACTGAGTAATCATTAGAGCTCTAGAATGCTTAATGTCAAAGAAGGTCCTCACATGTATAGAAGTACAAACATGTGGCAGGATCGATTTCATCCTGCTGCTCAAGATGGGAATATTGAATTTTTGCACACTTTAATCAGTTTAATGAAAAGAGAGAGTTTGACCTGAATGTATTGAATCTGAGCCTACTACAGGAGGGTGGACACAATAATGGAAAACTCCTGTACAGTCTAATAATGAAGCCCTGTAAATGCGGCATTTGTGCACCTGATAATGTTCAACTGTTGTTAAGCCTGTGTCAGAGGGATGTTGATTCAACTCTGTTGTAATTTTCAGGCCCAGAGGTTTTGATGCTGTTCAGATGGATAGCCTATTATTTTGTCTCACCACAAACATACACAGCAGGGAGATATAAATACAAAACCTTACCAACTAAAGTAACCTAAACATCTAAATATATATATATATATATATATATATATAGTGTAAAAGTAGTGCATGGTGGCATTTAGGCATTGTACATTATGTTTCCATTATTTTATACAACCTGTGAATCTAATCCTTTTCCTTTACATTTCCAGAAGCAATGTGCTTAAAACAACATACTATGCAATGACATTTATTTCATTCTGTGCTGGCACAAAGGAAACAATTGAGGGAAAAAAGGCAATTTCATGCAGCCATTTTCCTCTCCCCGGCAGAGGATTTAACACCCAGTGGAGTGTTTTTCGGGCGGGTCACTTGGCTCAAAATTGAAGCTCAATTTTCTTTTTCTTTTTTTTTCCTTCAGTATTCATCACCCACACACACATTCACACTTTTCTCACAAACACACCACACAGCTCTCTGCCACGTCTCAGGTGGCTGTTTGGCATCTTACTGCAGCTCTCTGACGTCACCATCATCCTGCTGATGGTCGATCAAACCGGGTGCTGTTTCGCTGCACCGCAGGCACAGGGACGGGTTAATGAAACCGACGGCCCGGCCTGGACACACCTCTAACTTTCTGCCCAGTGGGGTCACACTCACATGGTACGGCCTATTATGTTGACAGACTATTGTTTGGCGTCTAGGTTCTGACTCCAGCCTCCCCACAAAGGTTATCACAGCAGATCAGGTAGTGACAAAGAATTCAAGTACTTTTAAAGCTAATGAATGCTGCTGTGAACATAAATGGATGGTCTATGACCCCCGGGGGACACTGAGTTGTCCTAAAACAGCGCGTCAGTCAAGATTCAAAGTGCACCAGCAGCAATTCAGCTTCATAATTTTACACTGCAAAAAGTAACGGGAAAGGTGAGCTCAGGTGAGTGACGCGACGTCTAACAGAGAAGCTTCCCCACTGATTACACTGATTACAGTCTAATGAGTCTACGTTGAGTACCAATGTGTTGGTACTGAAGGGTGGATCTGCTACTGAACTCAGATCAGTGTATGTGATGCTGACAGCCCTCCCCGAGGTGAAGTGACTTACTTTTTTCCAGTGAGAGTTTTAGCCTCTTAATATCACCGCCTATGATTATGGTATATTGACAGAGCTTTGCAGGCAGTAGAATGAGGACACCATCTACCTGTGCCAGAACCACAATCATTTATAAACTACTCCTACATCTTGGAACCATTCAGGCAACAGTATTTGTCTGGAGTTTATAGAGCAGAGAATTCTGCATTTGTTATCACTCATTTAACCACCAAATTATTATTGCATAATTAACATATCCACTAAGCAAGCACAATTTAAACTGCTCCTGGCATCCACTGTGGCAGAAAGAAATGGTTAGAAAATAGTGACCCATCACTATTTCCCAGAAGCCAATGCAACAAATTGCTTGTTATCTTTCTGACCAACAAACCAAACCACAACGATATTCAATTGACAATGATACATTGTAATTCCTCACATTTGAGACGCTGGAAGCCAGTGCTGGTGTGTCTGCTTGATAAATCATTTATAAATGACAATAACATAATCAAAGAATCATTTCATCACTAATAGAAAGCACAATATTGAGGACTGCTACTCAATCAAAGGCACCATTTTGTTGGATTTCATATGAATCCCAATAGCAGTGTTCTCATCAGCACTTACAGCTGCTGGAAGCAAAATGGCCTCCTTCAATGAGGTGGAGACACAGATGGCGGGAGATTAGTACATCTACTGGAGCCCTGTGGTACAAAAGCACACCGCCCTATAACCCAAAAACACTCATACAACATCTCTTCTCATTCATTATAAAGGTACATATGAATACGGTTATAATAGAGCAACTATACCCACCAAGGACGTCGAAATGAGTTTCCCACAGTCTTTTCTCTTCCCAGCTAACTACAGTAACAGCTAACTCAGCTAGCATCAGTTTGCGGTCAATTAAACAAAATTACAGACAACTAATTGCGCCAAACAAACTTCTCTTCTAAGTTTAACAAGGAAATAAATCAATAAAGATGTCTAGCTTTTAGCTTAACCAAAACACAACAAAGAAGTTTGCTCGACTTAATTGTTGTTTTTCCCTCGCCATTTTAGTCTACTGTTGCTTCTTGTCCCACCCACAAAGAAGCGATAACTCATTATTGTCATTACCGATTGGCTGCCAAAGAAGATTGACAACTGCTTAACCAATGAGGCTTTGAGAGGTTCACAATTACTCGGAAATATTTCAAATGTGTTAACAACAATAACCATATAAATACAAAATACAATGTTTTTATTGAGATAGTAAGTTCACTCAGAAATGCAATTGGCAAACATGTCAAATAAAACAATAAAATGATGTAACAAAATTATATTAGGGCACTACATTGGATTTGAGTTTTTTGGCCTCAACACTGAGTCACTGTAATCAATATCCTGTGAAAAAAAAAAGCACAGCTGGTATCCTCTATGGAGGAGTGAGCTATGAACTTTTCAGAGGCACCTTTCAAAGATAAGGCTGGGGTTACTCAGTATTTTTCTTATTGTCAACAAATCCCCTGAAAAGACCACAGTGGGTTAGTGTGCCTCCGAATACTCTCCCACTTCCCTACTCTGTCAGTGGCACTATAAAAATATATATATATTCAGTTTAATTCAGTTCAGTAAGTTCAGTAAATTCCTAAAACAGTTGGGCACTTCTGTTGACAGGAGTAAATAGTGCATTTGTTTGGTGCTATTTTTAGCCATGGATTAATACACATTTGGTGCTCTTGTGACTATTCCTGGCAGCAGGATGGTGTATGTGGGATTGTTTCAAAATAAACTGCAGTGTGAGTGTTCATGGTAATAAAGGAACATGTTACCCAGTGCAATGGCGTACCTTATTGATATGTTTTTGAATTAGACGCTGTAATGCCAGTCTTATTCTTTAAAGCCTACGGGCTATGGGTGTTGATATTTAAAATATACAGTGGGGTAACTGTTTTATGCAGTCTAAGTCCGATGGAGAAAAAAAAGCCTTGCAGTACATGCAACATATTACACACTAACTGCAGCATTTACATAATTGAAGGGTGACTTTCACATTGTTTCACATGCATGCATGTGAAATAACTTGGAATCGGCTTTAATTAAATTTCTGCAATCTTCGCTTTTTACTATCATCATACAAGTTGATGTGTCACAGTTCATTGATTCCTCCCCTCAGTGTTACACTAGCGACCAGAGACGTGGGTCAAACAGTGTGATCCTTCTTTTTTCAGTCACTTTTCTGTTAAAACCATTTTTGTTAGCACAGTCGCGACAGTATAGATCCAAAGCTCAAAGAGTTTGTCAGGGATTTAGATTGTGTTCTGATAGAGAGTTAATTGAGCTAACTGTTCCCTCTGTGCTTTCATGGTGCTTCATTGTGCCTCCACAGGCTGTGCTTCTGAGGCACACTGTCTAAATGGCAATGAAAGAAAACATCACTCAGCAGCCTGCACTAAAACAAAAGCACCTTCACTCACCTTTGATAAGGAGGGAGGGCAGGAGAAACAAATAGTGTTTTAAGGGGCGAAACAGCTGCATAGCATGACAGAGGAGCCCACAGGAACTTGCAGTGGTCTCGGACTCCTTCTTGAAAGCCCAACTACATTAGCTGAGGATGCCGTTTGTAGTGGAGGTGAGCTGTGATTTAAATAGGCAGCCTGCCGGATCAAAGCCTGTCTCGCTGTTCTTCTGGCTACAGCCTTTCCGCTTGCATGGTTATCATAATTGCTCTTGCTCAGAGGACATGCTGCTTCCGTCAGGGCCACGTCTTCCTGCATTAGAGCTGAGGAGCCTCAGCCAAGCAGAACCTGGCTTTGCAGGTAGATGCTGTTTTTATCCCTCTCTCTCCTCAGAACATCTCAGGAAGTTTGATGCCGCTAGTTTTGGGAATGATAAGAGGGAGCTTCATCAGTGACAGCATCATGGCTCATCTCTGACTGACTAACCATGTAACATATTTTCATTGACATTTGAAATCACATTCTACTCTCTCTTATTTAAGTGAAACTCCATCCAAAATGTATTTAACTGGGTAGCAAACTTTCCCTCTGTAGGCTTAAAGTTGTAAAACTGTAGTTATGAAATTGATGGACAGCAGCCTGCGCTAGAATAAAAGCTCACCTGACAGGGCTTGATCACCAACATGAATCACATTAGTTAGAGAGGATTTAATGATGGAAAAAACTCAAAATTAGGAAATTCTCAAACCACTTCTGCAGCATAAACAATGTTCAGTATGTTCTTACCAGTGTTGTTGTACTATTGTCCTTCTCTAGACATTAAAGCTCCACCAGAGGTAATTAATTTATCCATATCTTGGTGACTGTACGTAGTAGTGATTGTATGAGCATGATGAATGTTACAATTCTTCCTCAGTGAAAACTTCTGTGAATCCAGGCTGACTGAAACTTCAACAGTCACCTTTTAGGCGCTGAAATGATAAGTGTTTCATACTTTGAGTGGAGAATCACTTATGGGCTGTCATGTGTCACATTGGCTATTGGCAGGACATGTCACATACAACACTTCTGTAGATGCCTGGACTCTCTCTTTTAGCCTGCAAATTACCAAAACCATAACAGGTTCAAGTTTTTAAGGTCATCTATAAGAAGAAGTGTTTTTCTTCTTGACGCTCACTTTGAAAATACAAAAAATCGAAAATTAAAATATAAATACAGCATAAGATAAGAAATGTCATACAGTGCAAATTTAAAAAATGTCTACAATACATAATATGTCGTTGACATATGGGTAAATGCTAAAGTGCAACATTATATCATACTTTTTAATGTACATAGTATGTCAGGCATATTTTTGCTATGTTAGCTTGGCTTGCACACTAATGTAGTTTAACAGCCTTTAAAACTGTTAAATTAATGTGAGTATAATATGAGTGTATATAAGCATTGCGTTCACTAAGGAGTTTTAAGGACAGCCAAATTAATTTTAAACACAGTACACCAATACACCTAATTGAAAGTATACACATTTTTAACATTGTATCCTTGTTCAAGCTCCTAAGTGTCAAAAGCAAGACAAAGCTGTCCAGAGTAGTTCAGACTGGCAGTACAATTACAGGCTTCAAACAAACTTAACTGTCCTATCACCATGGCAAAGAAGCTCAATGCAAAACTGCAAAGTTTTGACGACCACAGCCACCCTTAAATCCCTTTCAGCTACTGCCCTCAGCCCCCTGGGCAAAGAAA
The DNA here is from genome assembly GCF_004916995.1 of Morone saxatilis. Lineage (NCBI taxonomy): Eukaryota > Metazoa > Chordata > Actinopteri > Moronidae > Morone > Morone saxatilis. The sequence goes on along the minus strand of NW_023340095.1, from coordinate 20,743,668 downwards.
CACATCGATAGGAAATCGTTTGTCCCTGTTGCCAAAAGTATCTTATCAGTACAACCACTTTTTGAGGCCAGTCTGCTACCTTTATTTCTTTCTTTCTTTCTTAACCCTCACCATCGAATACTTGGTACTACTTTTAATGTAGCCTCTGTTTGTGTTTTTATGTAAATGTGTGTTAATGCCTCTGTCTAGATGTGATGTTGTGTTTTAATGTACATTTTTTAATAGCAGATTTCTGCATATGCAAGCAAAGGCAAAGTATTTTCTATTCTATTCGGATATATTTAGCCTTCACACCTGTTGTTATGTATGTGTGAGGGTGTTTAGTTTGCTGCTTTTATGTGCGTTGTGTGCATGTACTTAGCTGATGCTTTCATGCAGAGCAACTTGCAAATAATGAGAATATGCAATTTAGATATGTTGCTTGGGACAAACGTCTGTCTCACAATGACTGTCACAGCCCATAAACCTGTGACCAAAACGCTCTGGTTAACTACTAAATCAATAACTACGCTGTGTGCTCCTTCAGGCCGTGTGTGTCTTTCTCAAGACATCTCCCACAGCTCTGTCTCTTGGTTTTTATTATGCTGGGGGGGCATTTTATATCTTATATAAATGTTGTGTTTTTCCCGACAGGAGCGTGGTCCAGAATTCCTCAAAATTCACACGTGATGATGGGTCATAATTTTAAGTTGGCCAGTCTGTCAATTATGCCCGGTACTTGGGGCTTCTGCCAGCGCATCGCTCCCCTAATCAATAGAGCACCTAGCTTGCCTTTTTAATATGTTTGATAAAGATAAAGGTTAAATCAGAGCGTCTGTGATAGTATTTCTGCTAAATGATGCCATTTGAAAGCAAAGGCTCATTTTTCATAATCCTGGAGAAGTCAATTAAGGGACTTGTGGAGCTCAGGGAGGCCCAAGGAGACATTGAGGTGCAATGCTAGAAAAGAGACACAAGTGAGTTTTGGCCACAAGAGGAAGAGAAACAAGCAGTGTCTCAATGGAAACACAACAGGGAAATGTAAGAGGCAGCATCTAAAAGCAGAAAACAAAAGATTGGGTTTACAAATGTCAGACACACTGACAGCAACACGGGTTTTCATCAGCCAGCTGCTTTCACAGCCTTTGACAGGCAACAGCAACAAAAGCCAAAATACCCGAATTGCTTGTGGGTAAAAGAAAACTATTGTCTCACTTTGTGTGGCTCCATCCTCTCTCCAGAGAGCTACAATACCATGTCCCGCACTGACAACGAGCCAGAGGAAGAAACTGGAATTGAACTCCTGCTGAAAGGCTGTTAATAAACAGTTAGTGCTGTGCCTGTGAACAGTAGGAAATGTATGCATCATTACCTTATCGCTCTCTGACAAGAAAACACAACCACCTCTTTTGTCCCATGCTTGCTGGGGAAGTTGAGTGTATTTGCTTACACCGAGGCCTCATCGTAAAATAGAGAAGTGTTTTCTCCTTAATAACATCCCTCTGTGTGAACGAAATGGCTCCTCTTTTTGTATTAATTTCCACATCAGATACAACTGGATCCAATCAGGTTGGTGCCTCCTCTAGATTCTCTTTGTCTCTGACATGAATTCAACTTCAACAGGTGACGATTTGCTTTGGTTCACTCGAATATTTAAATGGTTCATCCTTGCATACAGATTTGGTTGCGGAATTAAAAGGGTAACTTATCTTTTTTGTTTAATTTAAGGATTTCCTCCAAACGTGTAAGATATATATGCATATGCAGTCTGCTTGGAACGATAATGTGTGTCTGTTGTGTTTTTTCTGACCAAAAGTAGAATTTACTTATTAGAAATCTTTAAAAAAGGCATCTACTCCTTTTACCTCAAGAAAATTCCACAATATATGAATATGCAAATGTTTGTTTTTGTTTTCCTGCTGAACAAAAGATCTCTCCTCCTTCACTGTAAAGTCCATTCTCAGTGTATGTGCACTGGTGGCTTCTACATCACACTGTACAGTTGCATACTGGTCTAGGATTGACCAAACTATCTGTGATGTCAAAAATGATGCTCCTAGGCCCCGCCCCTTAAAAATCTAATTTTTACTGAGCACAGGGAAACTTTCCACTTTCAGCAGAGGAATGTGAAAACATCCTTCTAGTGTCAAACTCTGCACAGACATCATTCTGCACAGCACAACTATAGGAAAAATAAAAACATATTTTTGAGTGGAGGGGGACTCTGGAATAATGCCACAACAATGGCTGTTTGCTCACTGCAGCCATTCCAAATTCATTATAAAGTTTCACTGAAAAACAATAGGTTTTATACAAACAGCTCGGAGTGTTTGGCTGACGACCATTTGAAGCAACTCAACAACCTTTCCATGGGACCATTTCTTCTTCATTTCCAAACAAACAAACAAACACACCCAGGATGAAATATATCAATAATAACTCTGTTTACTCTTTTGGCAGGTTTACATTGTTCATTTATGTGCAGAATTAGCCTTATTCTGTGTTACTTTCTGTGTTATATTTTTGAGATTTTGGCATTATCGCCCTGCACAGAGAACACAGAGGACAGACGCTGGAGGAGAGGAGGAAGCTGTGTCAGTAAACTTTTCTTTCACTGCAGAATTTGTGATGAACACATGTGACAGCTCCTCTAAAACCCGCCAGATCGCCAGGAACCAACAGCAGATTAATTTTACATCCCTGCAGGCCTGGTTTGAAAATGCTGTGCGGTAATTTGAGGCACACCCAAGCTAACACAAGCCAATCTGATCTTATGCAGGGCAACATTCATTTCCAGCAGCTTTTTCTCATTTGTGAATTTGATTCTTGACAAAAGTCCTGGCTTAGGTCAGAAGTTCCTGCCAGCTTGAATGGCACCAGTTCAAAGGATCATGAACGGAACAAGTTTGTAGACGAGGTAAAATTAATATTTTAGTTCACACACACACAGCCCCTGATACTAATTGGAACCAGACTGAAGACTTCAACAGTCTGTTGCATGCAGAATCGCCCCAGAGACCTCAGCTCTTCTCGCCAGCAACAGAGCATGAGCTCATCTCCAGCTGGGCCACCAGGGGGAGGGGCCTATACATGCAGGCACCTAATAGAGGGTTCAAAAACAGTGATGTCATGCCTATAGGCCAATGTATGTTTATCCTGATCTTTATCAAAAAATAGACAGAAGTAGGAAAAGCTTCCCAGAATGCAGGTGTGCTATGAGAGATCCCTCTGCTCTTGCCTTGGGACAAGTGAGAAAACATTTTCATGCTGCCAAAATCTCACAGCAAATGAGTTCAGGCCACACCAGAGCGTGATGTAATCTGCTCCTTAAAGGCACAGTGACTGATCCAAATGTAAACAAAACACACTGCTCAAGACAGGAACACGTCCATCAATCTAAAAATCATGTCAGTAATATTGGTAAACAGGAGTAAACCAAGGTGTCAGTCAGCTATATATTGGGAAATACAGTATGTTTGTGGTTTTAGAATAAAAGACTAACTACAGATTTCTGTGATGCCATCCCGGGCTCTGGAGCTTTGCCAAGTCAGAAAAAACAGCCCTGATGATGTGTGATTACTCATACTAGGGACAAAAAGTCAGGAACTCTCGACCTCTGCTGCATTGATTTGTTTCTTCCAACTCTATGGAAAAACAATATTAAGTCAAATACTCAATCAAGGAAGAATCCAACCTCAAACAGTAGCAAAAAAAACACTGAACCTAAGTATAGATGGGTGTTATGGGTAAGTGTCGGTTGCAAAGGAGCCAACAAAGAACCTTAATCATTATACAAGTTATACAGAAACGTCTATGAGTGAACACTCAGTTGTATGACTGCAGCCTGTAGAGGCACAACTCCAGCTTCATATATTACAGACCTTACATCATGTTCTTGTTATTTCTATTGCAGCTGCAAAATGTGTTTCACAGTCACTTTGAAAGGACTCCAACTTAAGCCAGACACACATTTGGACAGTAAAACATTACTATTGTGTTGGCTCTGTACTCAAAAACACTTGATGTGAGAGTAACTACGAGGTAAAAGCACATACTTTTAGCTTTGGGAGTGTCTGAGGAGTGTGTGCACAGTGTAGGATATACACCTACCGCTGAGCAATGGCGGCAGGTTGCCCTCACTGAAAGGCTCTGATGGAAATGTAGGCCATAAAAAACAAACATCACAAATTAACTCTGGAATCACACTGATATCAAACTATCCTTCATTAGCTTAATAACAACAGCAGTGTTATTCTTAAAAGTTTTATTTTTATAAGGTGCTGGAAATAGTCACATTTGCACTTTTTTCTTTCCACAGAACAAGGACATGTATAACCCAAAGCCCAGGAAACCACAGAGTGTGTGCTGTGGAACCGAAGAACATGACCTTCAACAATATATACAGATAAAATAGTCACAGTGTGGAAGAGAGGGAGGCTGAACGCACTGCACTGGGCAATTAAGGCAACACGTCAAAAGGTAAAAGACAACCTTTTCTGTACAAGGAGAGTAAAAAATAAAATAAAAAGCACCAGGAAAAACATTATAGAGCCTCTTCGAATCCCCAGAGGAAAACACATTAAAACACTTCTTATAGCTGCTGTGCAGAGACAATGACACAAAGAGAAGAAAAAAATGGTCTGAAAGTGACAGATGTTTTTCATTTGCCTTAGTGCGTTTCTTCATATTTATCTCCCTCCAGATCTGGAGCTGTTTTTTTTGTCACAGCTCCAGTTTTATTAGTCAAGGAATCCAAGAAAATCGTAACTTCCTTTTCCTTTTCCCTTCAGATTTTTGTTTTTGTCAGTAAACCCTCAGTTGGCGCAGAGACACCTGCTGGTGCTTTGGAGGAGGAGCAGCTTGGCAATCACGCAACATAATCTTCATCTCTGTAGAATCAAATAATCTCCCTCAGTGTGCCTCAGCAGGGGTTTAAAAATCACCACAAAACATCTTGTTTCAGTGAAACTAAGTGTTAACTCCGTTAGTGTTGAGACATTTCCAATAAATACTGGCAGGCTACAGAGGAAAACAATTTTTAAAAAACTGTAAAAAACAAATGAACATTATTTAGTTAGATTAAAATGCTCCCAGAAATTGACACAATTAACCATAAATAGGCTGAACAACTTCTGAAATGTGAAGGTTGAAACAATTCAGATGACTCAGCTTCTTTTACATGAACAGTTCATTGGTGGGGGAACACAAGCGCAGGTTTATCCAGTCCCGGCCCACGTCTCTGGCCAGCATCCAATCACAAATCTGGTGGATCATTTTTGCATAATATTCGTCTTGAGAGGGCAATAAAACATAATATATAAGTACCTGCCATGACAGTCAGTATCACAGGTCACTTAACAGTGTCGGGCCAGTTAAGCCTCCCCAGCCGGGGGTTTGGAGCAGCACTAAAACATTGAGAGGTCACTCATTTAGCCCCGACTCAGCACAGTCAGGCCTGCTGATTGGCCGATGAAGCTGTCCTGTTATCACTCTCTACTTCCTTGTTAGTGGGTTGGGGGGGCCGACACCCTGAGGCTGATCCAGAGTCGGCGCAGAATCCGGCTTGTAAGCTTTGAGTCAACGTCGAGTTACTTGAGACACTGTCAAAGAAGGCGAACCGAGCTGCCACAGGGGGCGACACAGAACTTTAAATATTATATAATCTGTAAACAACAACTATTAACAGTCCATCGTGCCGTGCCTGGTTAAGAGAATTAAACCGTTCACAGGTTTGTTTACAAACAAAAAGACAAATAAAAACAGGTAATGAACAGTCCTATGGCATCGTGTCACTTATAAGAGTAAACATTGGTGTAGAGTCACTTCTTGGTTCTCTCGGCAGCCATACAACAGAAATCCATCACCACTGTATACCAATATATACATTTACATCTTAAAATCCTAAAAGAGTGTGGGCTTTCCACTTTCCCTTCCTCTCCCTTTTCTCCTCTTGGTTGTGCAAGAATAACGATTCAGTCCTTTATCATGAAGTTGTTTTTGTTCCCGGCGGTGTCACACAGAGACAAAGACGTCCAGGTAGAGGCGGTCGTACGACTCCCTGAAGAAGAGGATGAGGACCAGGCTGAAGAGACAGGAGCCGGTGAGACACCAGTTCAACCACGACAGGTCTGCATAAAGGAGAAGGAGAGAGAAACAGACACATTTGAGTTAGGCTGTAAGCGATTTGGCTGTTCAGCGCGTATCCAGAACATGATACACTGGGTGGCTCAGATAGACGATTCACTGTCCAGCTCAAAGACACTTGAGGGGGTAAAAACTGACTCTACATTTGTTTGATTTACATTCAGCTCCTTTCCTTTTGTAGTGTAAACGGACATAAAATACAATCAAATAAATTATACAGCAGATGAAATCATTGAGGACGCATGCACACTGGCTGTTGCAGATACTATCGCCTAGAAAACAAGACAAGGTCAAAGTCTAGAATATGGTTGGACTGTGTATGGTCAGAGTGATAAACTGGTCAAAGTGTTTCGCCTCATATCTTAAAAACTTTGATTTAAAAGAGAACTCATATGTGGCAGGAACAGAAGTCTTTAGTCTTCAGATAATAATATTCAAGACTATAGATAGATGGATTTAGCATGAGCAGCAGTCAGTGAGTGGAACCATAATTGAGGACCGTTTGAGCCTCTTGAGCAGTGGCCAATGGGGAGACTCCAACACTGGACCGACTGATGGTGGACCTTGGAGTTTATAGGGCTGGTCCATCTGTTCTGCGGTCCAGCAAACAGGAAATGACCACTGACTTGAACCCTGCCTAAGCACTATGCAGCAGACCACAACATATGAGCATGTGTCCCTTCATAATCATAATAAAATATGAGTCATCTGCATAGATTCAGAACCCTAATGAGAGTTAGTATGAAGTGACATTGAATAATTTATGAGTATCATTGAGGATACGTGGCTAATCAATAAACATTCCTGACATACCATATTAGAAATAAGAACAGCCTCCTGAGCTGTCTTTCATAATGATTCTGAATAATTCAATGGTATTGGCAGTGTTCCCCATTATCATTGACCTACACTTGAACCTAAACATAGTGCAGAATGAGGTGTTCTATTTTCTCTGCTCTGTTCAGGCTCCATTAACCACAAGAGAGGTACTCTGGCTGTTTGCAATAATGCTGAATCTGGAGGGCAGGTGGGAAGCTTGCAACTGCACTGAACCGTTGGCATCTTAACCCATCAGCACAGACAAATAACCTCTTCTTCCTGTTACTCTGTGAAGCACACGCTCGAGATTTTCACCATGAACGCGCGGTCACACCTTGACTCAAGTCCTGACAAAACCCAAATCAATAAACTTCCTTCTTTTAAATGCATCAAGTAGCCCTCCTTGTGAAGCTGGTCCATCACAGCTCCATGTAGGTGTTTGAGGTGTTTTGTCCGGAGAGCGCCGTTAAGCAAAATCTGCGCTGAGCTGCGTGGCGCGGCGAGGCGAGGGCCAACTTCTCAGGCAGGATAGAGGATGCGGTGGCAGCAGGCAGCTGCTCGGGCCCTGATAACGAGCCAGACTAAATATAGAGAAATCAGGTCGTAACGCGCTGCGGAGCCCTGGGGGCCCTGCCAGCACAATGTGTCTCAACTCACACTGACCGGCTCCACTTCGATTCCAATCAGCTTTTCATAATGTCGTCAATCAGCCATCTTGGCCTAGAGAGTATCTGATCAATGCCTGAAAAGGGCCGGTGCCTGGACTGCACGGCGCTGCCTCTTTGTGGTAAATTATGAGTTTTGGCTGTAAGGGGCTAACCTTTGTGTGCTCAATGTTACGCCGCTTCCACAACGACAAAGAACGTGGGGTAAGAGGTGTGAGGATGAAAGCAACGGAAACACTGAGGCAGAGGCGGGAGGTGGAGAGGGGGCTAGTGAGGGGAGGGAGTTGAGAGATTGGGTGAGGGTGTTTGCAGCGAGGTGTCGAGACTCCTGAAGCAGCCTCATTAATCAGGAGTGTGTGAGCCGGACAGCAGGAGACCCGGCGTGGAGGCGGGTTAATGGAGTTGTGTTTATCAGACCTGCTGTCTTCTCCGTCTAACTCTGTCTCGCTTTCTCACATGTACATCCGACAAAGACTCGTCCATTTAAAGTTAGAGACAAACAGTCTGTGTGTGTGTGTTCGTGGTGGGTGGTTGTGGGTGTGGTGGTGTGTGGGTGTGTGTGTGTGTGTGTGTGTTTGGGCCTGCAACCTTGAACGAATGGTAATGGGGAGCTCGGTAATTGTATAATTCAATCAGGTGATGTGGTAAAAATGGACAAGCAGCTCAATCGCTCCCCTCTGATCTCTGAGGACACGCTGTAGCTAAGTTTGGAGGAAACACAGTTAAAGTTTGGCTGAATGGAGGAGAACTGAGGAGGAGGGGGAGCGGGAGAGGGGATGAAGGGAGAAGATTAGAGCAAACGAGATAAAAGGAAGGAGAGAAGAGAGGAGTCGCTTTGCTCCTTAGTTTACTGGTTTGCTTTAAAGTTGATTATCAGATTTTAATGATCACCGTTTAAAGGGCAGATATATTTTGCTCGAGCTTCCTATAATACAGCGTGCAGCCACAGATTCTTGTTCTAAACTCCAGGCTAAGAACTAAAGGTGACTACTGGCTTTGAAGCAGCAGAGA
>NW_023340095.1:20730524-20735034 GCF_004916995.1 Morone saxatilis | reverse complement strand
GCTTAGACTAACAAGAATCACTAGTATCTTTCTAATAATATTCCTACACTTTTTTTTAAACCTTTGATAAATTATTTTCCTCTGTTGTGTCCTCTTGTTTTTACTTGTTTTAATTAATTTGATGATTAGGCTTTTATATTGATTGCTGGAGCACTTTGCATTAGTGAGTTGAGTTATTTAAGTGGTTGAGAATTAAGTAGTTGAAGAGGAAGGGGGTGGATATTTGTAGGCAATTGGGCCCAAGGAGCTGGTAAACTATTATTATCATTATTCCTAATTTTCATCATTCTCTTTTTTGCCGCTCCTTTCCCTCCATCTTACTTTTCTCCCCGTTGGTCCTGATGGTGTTGCCATGGCAACCACCTTAAGGTCAATCTTTTGACAATTAATTAACAGCTTTGGAAGTTTCATTTTTCAGACCCACCCAATGTTTTCTTGGGGAAATGTTTTCATTGATCATGCTATAACAAATACAGGGGAATGAAATTTGACTGATCTACTGATTTCTCTTTCATCCAGTATGGATGTAAAATAGGTTTTAGGTCTTGCATTCCTAAAGGTCTTTAAAAGGTCTTAAACGGTTTAAACCTGCAGAAAAAACTCAACGCTGGCAAATGAAAGTTATAAAAATAGTAGATGGTAGGAGAAAGCGACGATCACAGAGGACGTTGAGTGATTCTCAAGTGAGTGAATGAGTTTGAACTGAACCATAACAACTGAACATCAGCCCAAACCACTATTCAACTGATCACTGGTTCATTGTGACGGTTTGATCATATTCAGAGGACATCAGTGTGAGCACAGGACAGTTCATCATATTAACGGCCTAGTACTATAGCTGCAACCGTCAGCACATCGGTGCTGCAGACAAAGACAGGAACGTGGGCCGACAGGCATCTTATGGCCTTAATCAGTCTTAATTGAGGTCAATGCAGTGTTATAATGAAAGCAGCTCAGTTCTCCTTTATGGCTGCAGTCTTTGTCTGAGAAGACCAGGGTCACACCTCAAGATACATAGACAGGGTTTGCGTAAAGAACAAGATCATCCATCACAAAATGACGGCCACTTTCTCATTATGAAGCGAGTGGAAATATTTACTGTGGATCGACAGGTTGTTGAGCACACTTATTGTAGCCAGATTATTTATAATGGCTGCCAAAGTGTGTGTGTGTGTGTGTGTGTGTGTGTGTGTACTCTACTTAATGCACTGCTGTTCATTTACTCTGTCAATGTTGCTTCTCAGTCATGATTCAAAAATTACAAAAACAGCAAAGGAAAAGGGCTTTTATTCTCTCAGGAACGACGGAGCTCTACAAAGAAAGGCTGTTTTTTTTTTTTTTTTTTTAAAACACCTCTACAGTCTTTACGGGGGGTTAAAAAAGTTAGACTGCAAAGGCATTTTCACTTCAGACGAGAATGCAAAGTTTAGCAGAAAGTTTAAAAAAAAAATACTTCTTGGGACTAAAGAACTGTGGCAATTATTTCTCTATACTGAACAATCCCTGCTTCCCCACATGCAGGAGACTCTAACAACTCAGCACTGAACGGAAACTCCAGCGCCACCCCTCCCTTCCCTTCCCTTCCTCCTCTTCTTCCACCACAAAACCTTTGAGGTTCTTTTGCTCCACAATACATCTCTGCTGCTTTGTATTCCGCCTGATGCACTGCACTAAATGACACAAACACACAGTAGATGAAATCGAAAAAGAGCGACAAGCGCAGATATATGGGCCGGAGGTTTCTGAGTCACATGGTTCAGGGACTTTGGGTATTTTTTAAAACACGACAACAGAGTCAAGAGGCCAGGCAGGGCTCACTGAACCAAGACGGGCCTCTCATGGGATATTAAAATGGACAAGGAGGTAAATTCATAAACGCCTCTCCACTCGCAGGGAAAGGGGGCAATAATTTAGAATGCATAACGCGGCAGTGGGCAGCTGAAAGGAGAACCCTAAAATGAACTGTAAACTGGAAATAGATGGAAATCTTTAAAGGCCAGGGTTGCCAGTTTTCACTATCATGAGGTAAAAAGGATTTTAAAAAGACGGGCTCATGCAGAATTTATCAGTTTTTGAAGTCTGAATACTATTTGCCACATCCATTATGGGACTACAGAGAGGAAATTAGAGTAATGAGTCGACCCACTAGAATATTTCCGAGGGGAATTTACATAATAATCAAATTAATCTTCGCAGGAGTGATCTCTTCAGGAGAACAGAACACAGCTGATTTCTAAACAGAACAGGAAATGTGCACCTCAGGTCAGCCATCATGGACGAATTCAGTGTTTTCCCTCCCAGGGCCATTCTTAATAGAGCTGGGTAAAAATCTGTCTTCTACCAGAGTATTAGTTATTTTCTACCATGATAGCAATATAAACAGTATCTTCATACAGTTCATTTTGTAGATTCAGTTGAGAAAAATGGTTATAGATTTGATAAGCAGATAAGAAGCACTAGGCGATAGTGAAAAACACAATGCGAGTCTGATGACTAAACAAGTACAATTTACTGCTCATTGTACTGAGAAGAGTCAATTAAGCCCAGGCTACTCTATTACTTAACTATAACACCGCCCTGAAGAGCTAGAAAAAACAACATTTAAATAATGGATCGAAATTCAATCATAAATATAAAAATGATCAACAGTGAAACCAGCAATGAATTGATCTAATTAACAATTATTGGCTGCTAGAACTTATTCCTGTGTGCCACTGTGCTCCATTATAGTCCAGAAACTGTTAAACACACCAATGAGCCACAGTGGGAAGAAACTTTAAGTGTTTTAGGAACTTGCTGAACCTTTACATTTTTCTATTTATTGCCTTTAATGGATATTGGTAGCTGAAGAGTGACAGAAAAGGGGGGAGAGAGAGGGGATGACTCACAGCAAAGGGTCACAAGTTGGGGTCGTACCAGTGGGCACTGCAGCAAGGACTCAGTCTTGGTACATGGGGTGTCAGCTCTACCAGGTGAGTTATCAGGATGCCCCGTAGCTACTAGTCTTGAGTCTCCCTAACTAGGCAAGCTATGGTTTAAAAAAAGAAAAACGTCTCTGAAGAAAATAGAGAATTAAATAATGTGTGGACAGATTTGTTTGCTTTCACCACCAATGGTGCTGGCTCACTGGTATTTATTAGCATTATATTTAAGGCTCAAATATTTTTTGCAGCTCCAGACAGATTTTCTTTGTTGTTTTTAGGCAAAAAGGGCTCTTTTGAAAGTAAAGGTTGCTGACCCCTGCTCTAACATATCTCGCCTGTTTGTTAACCAGACTCTAAAGGATGCTGAACTACTGATTTATCGCTGGTTGGCAGGAGCAGTAGACTTAAACAACTTTGTCCATATAGATGGTCGGTGGCATTGTACCACTCAGATAGTTAGTCACCTACAAGCTCGCATTATGATGCCTGCATGCCTGCAGCAGCGAGAACTTCCTGACAGGAAAGCTTCGATGCATCATACACCATTAGACGACTTCAGGGTGGGAAGTAAAAAGAAAAGGAGCAGCAAAAGGCTCCATCATCTCAGCTTGATCTTCTCTCCGGCTGTCGCAGGGAAGTTGTGAGGATCCATCTCAGCACATCAGTCACCCTTCAACCCGCCCACACACACAGTATACACACGTGTGCACTCAAAAACAAGCACATAAGTTCACACCCACAGAGGAGCAGCAACACACAAAGGGCACAGCTATACACAATACATGCAATACATTCAGATGCACACACACACACTCACACCAAGCAGTCAATCTTTCAGTACAGCAGAGAGAAGTGTTGAGCAGAGAATACATCATGTATTCTTTATGAGTCTGTTAGAGTGTGTGTGTGTGTGTGTGTGTTGGCCTGCAGCTGCTCTATCTATCCAAAGCTCTGTCTATCCACACCTGGTCTATTGCTGTCTAATGTATGATTTATCACCACACTGACACACTACCGGTTCGGACAATTCAAACTACAATACTTGGCATCTGGATCACAATTTTCAAACAGCTTCATTTCTGTTGGAGTTATCCCCTGACTACTGTGCTTTTACCGTGAAAATATCAAACTAAACTAATCCACTCAACATCCCTCCAGCTTCATTCTCAAGCCTTAAAACTCCACCTGTTTTTTGAGCCAAACCTGAATCTGCATTGTATTTCAGTTCAGCATTGTCCTGACAGAAAACCTGAAACCAGCTCTCTCGGCGGCAGCGGAGTGCTTTAGTCCTGCAGCAAAGGTGCACTTAAGGGCTCCACCTTCTAAAATAAATCATTCCATTTATTTCAAGTCATTTCTAAAATCAAGTGAATTTTTTCCCCTCTTCAACTCTGCTGGGACGTCGATGTCCTCGGCTGGCATTACTGTCTTTCAGAGGATGTAGTGGGCTCAGTTTTAAGGCAAGCTTGACACATAGTGCGTGTGAGCTGCATCTCAAATGAATCTTCAGGTTCTTATCTTTCAGATTATGCATACCACTTTAGTGTAGCATATACTTTTGACTTGCTGTGTACCCCTAAAGATCC
>NW_023340095.1:20728534-20730487 GCF_004916995.1 Morone saxatilis | reverse complement strand
GTGGAAGATGTACTAGTGCAGCAATTTGCCTCTAACAAGATTTTGTAACTACATACATTTTAAATGTAACTATAAGAGTATCCTGCTTACTGTACCTTAATTTAAAATTCCGTTAGATTTTAAAAACAGCATTTGCAGTATCTGATTTCCTAAAATAAGATATTATGACTTTCTTGATTCACCCTGCTGTGGTTTGATGCCAACTATGTGCAAAATGTCTGCTTGTTGGCAGTCGCTGGCAACTTTCTCTTCTTTACAAGCCACATTGGCAGGAAAACAATCGGAACTCAGAGTATCTCCACTATAAAAACCAGCTAGGTACCAACAACACAAAAAATACATGGTGACAGCAGCAGGTACATTTTGGAAACTAAATTCTTTCCTCACAGAGACAGAAGGTGCACAAATGAGGACTTTGAAGCCTATAGATGTGTCACAGTTACATGTTTTAAATAGCTGGGAGCCACCTCAACTCCTAAAACGATAGTATCACAATAGTATTATAAAATGACTAATGTGTTCATAAGCCCCACTGCTGACATATTAGTATGCAGATGGATAAACAATAAAATTAATAACACTGAAAGATTTATCCATTTTTATCAATATGTTGATCAATTTGTTGGTGTTGGTTGGACAAATAAAACTATTATTAAGAAGTCAATCTTTGATGGGCCCTTTTCATTGATTTCTGGCATTTTATATGTCAAACTATTAATCATTTAATCAGAGATATGATCAACAGATAAATCCATAATGAAAACGTATATGTATGTGGGTGTGTGCCATGTAAATGTTTGAGACCTGTTGATTTCAACAAGACAAGCTGGCTATTGCACTTGTTAGCGGGGCCCAGAGGCCCTCTGGGCCAAACGGCTGTTCAGGTCAACCTAGAATCATATCCACCTGCACTGGCTAGACAACTCAGCAGAGAGGACCAAGATACAGTTGTCAGGTAGCAGCTGTCAGTGGCATCGTAGCAATCAGAAGGACTTGGCAGAGGAGGTGGATGAAGGTCATGAATATTTATGAAGGTCTGAAAATATATCTCTTATTTACTCAAACAAACAGGATAGAAGGAGTCAGCCATCATTCCAGCTGATTGGTGCTGTGATGTAGCCAAACTTACAGGGAAGGTTAATGAAACCGGAGACAGGAGGGGAAGTATCACAGTGGACTCAGGGAGCAAAACATGGTCCTGAGTACACACCAACGGAAACAAATGACCAGAAGAAAAGCACGCACACACACGTAGGTGCTTACATGGATGACTGAGCTAGGTTTACTTCTGATTTTGCTTTCTCCTGTGAAAGCCGCGGAGGAAGAAGAGAAGCAGATGACATGCTGTCCTCTCTGCTGTGGGCCTAAATTATTATATCAAACTCTGCCAGGCAGTCAACTCAGAGATAAATCGGAAGCTAAATTACAGTAGGGAGTTTTTCTTTCTTTGTGCTGAATGTGTCAATTGCATTGTAACCTTATTTATCTACTGTCCGACTTTTATCGGCAGCATCTGCAGGGCTTGAAATGGATTTTTGAAAACAATGGGCCCTGTGGCGTTTAGGAAGGGGGAATATAGGGAAAGCTTCTGAATGGAGAAAAATCTTCAGAGGGTTTAGGCTTCTTCATTGATGATATTAAGAAATAAATAGATCTCATCAAGACATGTATTACAACATATATACAAATAGTACATTTGGAACAATAACGTGTGTCTGATATGTATTTTCTGCAAACAGAAGTATAATTCTCCACATTAAAACCATCACCACCACCAAGACATCTACTCCTTCTGACTCTGAGAAAATCTATGAATATGGAAATTTAGTTAATTTCTTCTTCATTGTAAAGTCCATTCTCAGTGTATGTGCACTGGTGGCTTCAAGTTTCACACTTCTAAGTTGCATACTGGACCAGGTTTGACATCCAAACTATATGTGATGTCACAAATCA
>NW_023340095.1:20722335-20728507 GCF_004916995.1 Morone saxatilis | reverse complement strand
AACTTTCCACTTTCAGCAGAAGAATGTGAAAACACCCTTCTAGTGTATACATGCAGTAGTCATGTCTTACCTGTACAGTAAAAGGTGAGGAAGAAGAGGAGCAGGCCGGTGACCAGGTTCCCCAGGAAAGTGACTACTCCACAAGTGATGCCTTCAGGGACCGGATACACCGTCTCGATGAAGAGCTCGAAGAATATTGGCACACTGCTGTTAATGAATATGCCCACCAGGATGCAGGACGTGTACAGGATGGCTGCAAAATGACAAAATAAACAGCAGAACAACAATAAGTTACACTTAAATTGAAAAAAACTGATGTAGTAGGGTATCACATCCCATCAGAGCTACTATTTAAAAAAGATGGCATAATGGTTAAGTTTATGGAACAGCAGTGGTGATTTATGCCGCCTTCCACAGCCTCCTGCTGTGCAATTTGTTCTCAGCAACACTAAGATTTATGATGAATCCTCATCCTGAAACAACATTTCAATTAGAATGCCATCCCTTGAGGTGGCAATTTACTGGAGACAAAACCAAAATACTGTAGGTGTAAGGGTGGAAAATGGCCACTTTTCAACCAAAACATCACCCCCAACTCCACCATGGCCTCCACCTGGTCTGCAGTGTCCAATTTGTCAGAGTTGTCCTATGAACTGTGTTTCTGGCCTATTCCCTTTGCTTATAATCACATCCATGTTTCAAAATTACAAATCTGGCCAAGCATTCCATGTCACCTCCGATGTCATTCTGAACTATGGATGCATTTGGGTCAGTATCAAGAAAGTATTGAGGTTTAAAACTCTGCTCTAGTTATAACACTCTATAGGCAGGGACATTCCTCCCAGTGTATCACGGGAAAGTTTTGATGGCACTGTGACAGAAATTCAATTTGAATTTCTTTTGTAACACTTTGCTGTTTTTAGTTTATTTGCACACTTGGCATTAGGATGCAACTCATTTCACAGATTCTACAGCATATTAAAATCCAATTGCTGACTCTTTTGCCAAAATGTGCAGATGCCAACATAGTAAACAGCTCGTCTCATTTGCTCCTCAGCCATGAGGAGAATGTAACTGTCGACACTGTCCACTGCTGGTTTAATTTGGGTGCGTTTTGGTTGAATAAAAAAATAAAATAAAAAAACAATTCTAGAGTGAATTTTTTAATTGAATATCATGATGCGTTGACTAGCTCATTCTATTTCCCACAATGAATCTTGCAGAGGTCATTCTTTGCAGAAGTGTGTGTAATATAGACTTACTGATTCAACATACAGCATTTCATTGTCACCTGTGTGTGTGTGTGTTCATGTCTGTAGAGCAATCAGAAAGCGTTCAATATGTTTGGCCAGCTCAGGGTGTAGTCTCAGCTGCAGTCCTTTGGCTGGGACCTAAAGTAAAATGTGTGAATGTGTATTAGAGTGGATGTGCGGAGAGATTAAGCCATCACCTCTGGAGCATCACGGCACCCTCCATCTCGCTCATCACAGCAGATTGGTCCAAATGAGCTCCCCATTAGCCTGCACGTCCCTTTAATCACAGTGCCTCTGAGGGCCCTAGCGTGCCTGCCTGCCTGCCTGCCTGTGACGGGGAACCCATGAGCCACTTGCCCAGCCATCAAAGACAGCCTTCTCCCTGCTCGTCTTTATTCAACCCTAATGAAGCACTGATATCAAACACTTAGGACCGATTCAACCACTGCACTTTTCCCCCCACACGTTATTGAATTAGGCTATCTGGCGCCAATTCCCAGAAGCCAGTAGTAGATCCCTTGATGGAAGGACACATGTGACGAGCACAGCAAAAGAGGAACATGGGATGTCACTTGGCCTGAAGAGAAGACAATGTTTTTTTTTTTTCTAGAAACTATATTGGGGTTGTACACTGACTTCTTTTCTCATTATCTGACGTATCCTGTGTTGCCTCAGAAGGTACAGCAACTAAAGGCAAGCAAGGAAACGCATGTTTCAAAAAAGATGTTTTCACTCTTCTGCTGACTGGCTTTGGTAAGAGTTTGACTATGTTAGATAGTTTGTTGATCTGATTGGTTAATGTTCGCCCATGATAGATGGTTCATCCACTCACCTGCAGAGTATTCTTTGACAGGATAATGTGAAGTACCAACTGAATCCACAAGGATGTCAAGAACTTTAGACCACAGTAAAACAGCTGATAACTTCTACGCAAATGATTTAGATATTTCCTTTTTTTTTCTTCAAAAGACTAGACACTTGAATTTAAAGATATATCGTGAGACAGATAAATTGTGATACAAATATGCAAAGATTCTAATTGGTGAGATGAAGAAAGAATCATGACACCCTTTTCTAAACAGCAGAGGGTGTTATCTACTTTTGACTTTGCTTGTTTGACTATATATATGCATTGCTTTTCAATTTATACTATTCCTCAGAAATAAAATAAAAAATTCTATCATTTGATAAAGAGAATATACGTGAAAATATATATTTTTTCAATGATGATTTGTCTGCAATCAGAAGATCATCAGAAGATCATACCGTGCACCCAGTATCCTGCATTGTTACATCCCTACTGATCATTTGTTCACAGCAACTGCAGATTACTCAGATCTGGGTGTGTGCTACTGACCATCCCACGATGGGATGATGAGCTGTTTTGGCAGTTTTTGTTGCAGTATAACACCACCCTCTTGTATTATATGCCAGGTGGTGAACAAGGTTGGAGCCTAGCTGCTGCAGACTGCCAGTGTCTGGGATAAGAGGAAGTGAGACAGGGAGAGAGTAGTGCCAGGGCCTGGAGAATGATGATGGATGATGATGGCTAGAATCAGTGGCTTTGAACCGCATGCTGGTATGCTTATTGGTTTGGCTTAGGAAAAGGCAGCTAAGTCCAGTTCAATGTCCCTAATGGGTTTATCACTGACGTCTACAAATGGATTGGTTCTGCTGAATATCTACCAAAGTAAGTGTTTGGAAAGTGAGACATGTTTTTTCATTATTTTTGGCCCAGTACTCCAACACTTGAGTGTAACTACAGTAACTACATGGTTGACTTTAAGCTTTCAGGGTGTTTGAGGGTGTACACCCATACTGGCTGAATGGTGTATGACACCTTTTATACATAGTATAAAGTAATTTATATAATATATATTATTTATAATTATTAGTTATTAAGTATGTATAATTTATATACTTAATAATTTCTTTATTAAATATAATTTTAGGACAATGTAGACCAGATCAGGCCAGGCAAATGTGGAGTTTTTAGGCCCAAACTGTGAAATGTTCTTGAGCATCAGAGATAGTCACATGACCTCGATCCAGCTGATCATGTGTTTTGTTTGCTGAGAACCAGACTGAAGGCAAAAATACTACACAAGCAAGTAGTGAAGCTGCTGCACCAGGGAAAGGTCTGCTGACATAATTCATTCTCTGCCTCAAGGAATCCATCAAAATGACTGTTATAAAAAAAAAAACTGAATTGACTGAATTCATTTTAGTTGTGGCTTGAATCTCCCAGCTGCACTGTATGTATGCAATGTCACCTTTACAGTGATGCTGCTGTGGACCTACCTGCAGTAGAGGGGAGGTGAGTGTATCTGCTCAGACAAGTTAATGTGAACCAGGTAGAGGACAGTGAGGCTCCTGCCAGCATCAGCACCAGGATCAGCTTCAACATCCCCCGAATAGAGTCTGCAAACCTGAGGTTGGGTGGAGGGAAGGGGGGAGAAAGGGGAATATCAATTTATTAAAAAAACAGTGAGGCAAAGTACAACATATTCAAGATACGGATCCTGAAATACACCAGGACAAAGAGCCGACAAAATTACAGAAGTGAGCAAAGACAGCTGCTTCAGAAACAAGAGGCATCCTTCATAAACACAATGAGCAGCTAAGCAATTTCTAAGTGTCTGTTTCCTCTGTGACTTGTGTCATAATCTATTACCGGAGACATGCATTGTTTCAGAGAAAGGCTAGATCATTTCCTTCTCCCACTTGTTTCTGAGTGCATCAGTTGTACTTGTCATTACACAAGCACAGTTGATTCAATTTGTCTCACCAGCTAAGCAGGCGGACTTGAGATGCGCATTGTGTTATATTGCGGAAGACAAGCCATCGGGCCATTCCCAAACTCTCTTGAGCACTGTGGTTTCTCTTTGTAGCCCTTTATAAACCCCCATAGTTCATTAACTCCTCTCCGCTCCTCTGGGTCTGCACATGTATGCTTGTGAAAGATTAGATGAAGCTCCACAAGCCTGTAGCAAAGACAGACACTAATTACTTTTGTTTTGTTGCTCACGGACAGGATGCTCAAGAAAAGAGGCCTGAACTTGACAATGAACTTAGCGGCAGAATAAAAGAAGTGTTGGAAATGGCTGATTAGTTCAGCTAAGTTGTGAAGTTCTGTCAGTATGCCGAGGGCCAGGGGATGTGGGAAATCATCCTTTGGACGGATAATGAGAACTTCTCCACTCAGTATGTTCCCGGGTGACATTTTTAGATGATATCAATGTCTCCTGGGATTTCACAAGCTGTCATTCACAGCCTCAACACATTACCTCCATGTTCACAGGACATCAGCTACATTCTGAAATCCTACCTTTGGAATCCTGATCCATGTGAGAGAGTTTAGAGCAAGGTATGGGTAACTGGGATAGCACAATGAAGTCTTTTCTGAGAAAAACATCTAAAGCTCTCATATTTCTGTTTACAACAATGAGCTGGTTGCACTGGAAAAGGCTGACTAGTCAGAGGGCCAAGCGCTTACCACAAGACAGAGATGTCTGGTTTCCCCTGCCCACAGCTACACCCCTAAAATCTGCATCTCCCATCTGCCATTGACTGGCTCTTATCCACAACCCTTCAACCACCCCTGGTACCAGAGAGGGATGAAATCCTTAGCCTGCACCCAGTCCAGCCTTCATCTCTTTGCGGAGAGGATCACAGGCTACTCCTGTGTATCAATTCCAATCGGATCCTCTAGGCAGAAACACCATAAGTAGCTTATTTGCTAATACTAACTCTGACGGCCCCTGAGTCCAATTGATAAAGAGCCTGCTCACTGATTGGCAAGATAAGTCAGGTGCGACACAGATTGAATTAAACTAATACAACTGAGCACAGTTTGGGTTTTGAAAACCGCTGGCGCACAGTTCGCTAAAAGCAATATAAATATCATCACGTCTTATTTTTGTAAAGGGTAAAGACAGCGATAATCTGTGAACAGTCAATGCTGCTGACAAGTAATGTATGTGCAGTCAAAAGCCTATAAGATATACAGCAACTTAATTTCTCTGTGCCACAGAACTTGATTGTTGCCCAATAACAATTAAAAACACATCAATGAGCCGTACTGTTGCACTGGGTGTTTCATAATTACCATAAACATTGAACATAGCTTATTTTGAGTAAATCCCACATACACCATCCTGTTGCGTTATTAGAGCACCAAATGTATTAATCCGAGGCTGAAAGTGATCCCCAGCAAATGCCTTATTGGTAACACTTGTCTGCTGACTAGAGTACCCATTACAGACATTACTGCACCTTGTGTAAAAATTTTAAAAAATATCACCAGTTTTTAAAGATTTACATCATTAGTAGAAACAAAAGGGCATTACACAAACAGCGTAGGGATTTGTTGACAATAAAAAAATACTGAATAATACTGAACAAGAAAACACTTTGCTATGAAGGTTTGCATGTCTCCAGTAATGTAATTCAGAGCTCTGTTACACTAGTCAGTGAGTAAAGAGGGTCATGTCATCTCATGAGGTAATGTCAGAATTAAAAGCCTATCTTTTACACTGCTCTAACCGGATTTATTGGCCATAAAGATAGCATCATTTAAGTCATGTAGAATCAAATTCCACTTTCTGCTCTCCCACTGCCTGAGGGGAATTATGAAATATCATCATCAGTGTGATATTATCAATTGGGCCTGTCTATGAGCGGGTGAGTGAGGGACATGCAGTAAATAACCAAAATGGACGTTGACGGTATAATATGATGACCAGCATGCAATCACAGGTCCTACACAGTTGCAGGCAAAACAAATTAGGCAGTGGCTGAAACTCATTTCTGTTTGCTCTATCTCATCTCATTAACCTGGAGTATTGTCTCGCTCAGACCTTTGTGATGTGAAGGAGAATAACCTGGTTCTGTTTTCTGCCACCTCCTCCTCCTCCTCC
>NW_023340095.1:20707864-20722235 GCF_004916995.1 Morone saxatilis | reverse complement strand
AAAAAAAAAAAAAAAAAACGTACCGCCTGCCGCTGTCATCCAATCAGCTTCTGTCTGGGCCACACAATTAGACAGCTGCCAGATTGTTTGTCAAATGTTTCCATGACGAGTGCAACACCTTGGAGCGTCCACTAATTGAACCTACTGCATCAAGTTCCCAGCCATTCAACTGTCCAACGGCAAGACGCGGGCAATGAATTTTTTTGCAAGCAGCCAGTGTTTTTTGGCAAAGGGCAAGTACTAATCCCCCAAGAAATTTAGCTTTGCAGGACTATAAGCCACTTAAAATGTGAAACTGCCACACCTGCAGCACAAAAAGCATTTACAGGGGGCCATTTTCTGCCCCCTGCGGCAAGCTGTGCTCAGCATTGGCACGGTATTGTGCTAGCTAGAGGGAGAGGGACATTAACATCTTAAGGGCTGCTAGTGGGTGAGACAAGGGACAAAGATTGCTCTCTGCTCAGTTCATTACCACAAGCTTTCCTGGGAATGTATCTAATGATGCCATATTGCAGCAAGTTGAAGAGGCAGGAGGAAAAAGCAGAAAGAGGCAGCATTTAGTTTTAAGGGAGTAAAGAGAGGAGGAAGCAATATACTGTTGCATTTCTTTTGCTTCTGCTGTTTTCAAACATTTCTCTGGTCAAAAGGACCCCAGTTGGAGTGCATCTAGAGGCTTATCTCCCAACGGACGTCATCCATCAAAGAGGAGAAGTGAGAGAAAAAAAAAGCCACCAGCTCGGTAACTGATATTAATTAATCTGAACGTCTGCTCCCTATTGTGAGTGACCCCGCAGCAGCAGCAGCCACAATTCCAAACAGGTTAACACTTTAATCAGGTTCTAGTGCAGCGTATAACATTATTACACAGATATAGGTGTATAACATTTTTTTATTTGTATAACTACATTTGTAATTGTATCAACTTTCACTGAGACTATATCCAGCCTGAACTGGCTAAATCTGTGCTGTTTTGGTCTTCCACCCACACAAAAAAACACCCCAAAACTGAGCTTTTTAAAACCAGTCTACACAGTCGATAGTTAATATGACAACTTTTTGACTCTGATCACTAAGTCATTACCTGCATTATTACCATTTATTCTGTCAGATTTGCAATCACTAAATAGTGATATGGTTGATTTCTCAGTACACCAACACTGGAATTACTGTTTGGCTGGCGAGCAGGTAGCATTTTAAGCCTCAATCAAATCACTATTTAATACTTGTACATGTTACTTTTGAACCCTGAAGTCTAAACGGAAACTAAATGGGAAAATTAAATACAGATCCATTTCTACCATTGTTACTCACTGAGCACAACTCACCAGCATGATCTGAGACTAAGAGAAGTTCCTACCCAACCCCTACCACCCACATTTAGCTCATTTCAACAGTTGCACATAGAGCAAATGACATGCGAGCAATTGTTAAAGGTGAATTTTATTTAACTATCAACTGTTGCACCGAAGAAGGACTAATCAATCTCTCCAGTGACTCAGAGTCTATGTAATCAACACCAGTAATTCAACAGCTCTGTTTACATACACTTTCATCTCGTGCTGCAAACAGCTTCATTGATTAACAGTGGGAGTTATGGGCTCATTTCCCTGATTACAACTTTAAGAAAACAGTGGGCTTGCCTGGAAGTGCTGATTGGGCCTCAGCCTGCGATAAACATATATCCGTCAGAGCAGGAATGAATCCCTTGCTTTTGCAGACTCCACACTTTGTCTTCGTGGTGTGACTCCCTATCCATCAATGGAGGTGAAGTGGCTGTTGCATTAGCATCTATTTCCCTCGCTCTATCACAGTGCTGCTGGATTCAGATCATATATTAAAAGAGAGTAGATGAGATTAGGGAAGTGAGTGAGATCCTCTACTTTACCCCAATTCAACCCTCAACTGTTCTTTATATGAGATTTATTAGTTAATAATACTGGTATAAACAGTTCAGCTTTCCTAGTGTCAGGGGGATACACTGAAGCACAATATGTATGCATACAGAGTGACCACAGCTATTCCACTGTGAGGTAAATTCAAAGGTACTGGTTTCTAAGCTTGTTTGTGAAGTAGCAAAGGCACAGCCAAGGATATCAAAGAGAATATAAATTGATTATTTCCATGCTTTATGAATTAAAGGACCCTTTGTTCACAACTGTCTTTTGTGATATGTTACACCAGAAGTTCATTCAATCTTGCAGCAGACGGTTTTGACACTGTGTCAACTGTTCCATTTGTATTCTATATTGTATAAGTTGCAAATGTGTTGAAAGAAAACTGACTATGTATTCATGTGGTATTTTCCGTTATTTTATAGGAAATAATCTTAAAGTTGAAAACATTTTAGTCAATCTATTTAACCTTCATCTCCATCTAGGAAAGTGATTCAACTTTTTTGGCTTGTGTCCCCTCCAGATATGTATTCAGACATATATAAATAGTGTGATTGAAACAATAGTGTGTGTCTGATATGTATTTTCTGCAAAAGAAATGTATCATTTCCACATTAAAACCCTTACATTTTTAATATATTCCTTCTTCCACATTATAAATTCCAGAATATATGATTATGCAAATATTGTTCAAGTTTTCCTGGTGGACACAAGATGTCTCCAACATCACCTTTTTCATTCTCAGTATATGTGCACTGGTGGCTTCAAGTTTTTACATTACAAACTGGATGAAGATACAGAATCTATGAATATGCTAATTTTGTTAATTTCTAAAGTTTTCCTGCTGCACACAAGATGTCTTCTTCTTCAAAGTTAAGTCCATTCTCAGTGTATGTGCTCTGGTGGCTTCCAGTTTCATAAATAGAATTTGCATACTGGACCAGGACTGACATCCAAATAATCTGTGATGTCACAAATCATGCTGCCCCTTAAAAAAACACTGATTTTCAGTGAGCACAGATGAACTTTCCACTTTCAGCAGATGAACGTGGAAAACCATCCTTCTAGCTGTCAACTCTGCCCACATACAGCATTGCGTGCACAGTGAAGCGTCCAAACATCCGAACTGTAGGAACAAGAAGAAAAATGACCTTTGAGTACTTTACACAAAGCTACTGACATGTGACCACGGTTACATTCATCTAAGATTTGTGAGCAGTTCAGCTGAAGAGGGATTTATCCTACTAAGAGTGTTTAATTTGAATATTTTTTCACAGATATGAATATGTAAAAGCACTGTGAATTTTACAAGAGAAAAGGTGAAAAAGGTTTGGTATATTGCGGTCACTGTGTGTAGAACTTGTCTGGTATTCTTACCATCTTAGAGACATGTCAGATTCAGCTGCTAAGAACGTCTGCCAATGCAAATGAGGGGTTACAGTAAATGCTTATTTTCTAATTTGATGCCTCACCAGGTCCATTGAGTTTTCACCAAGCTGGGTGGTATTAGCCTGATAATCAGACTGAATTGCCTTTTTTTTCACTTATACGTTGAAAGAGATGTGGGAGCAATTCAGAGGTCTGGAAGCAGAGGAGGGTGTCGCTGCTTTTCTGTTCACTATTGAACTTTTTTTATACCACATTCAATAGTCAAACAATGAGAAAGTCACAAAAAAAACATGGATGAGAAAGCTGCATGCAGGTTATCTAGGTCAATGGCGCTTAGTGGGAGATGTTAATTAGCAAGCCCAATCTTACCTTACTCCTTCCTTTTCACCTTAAAACAATATTCAGTGGTCACGCCATGTTACAGTCACACAATAAAAACAGCTCGGTATATAGTTGCTTACCTGGCCATTGCTACTCCGAAGACACATCCACCAACAATAGACCAGAAACCAATCCAACCTGCGTCCACCTGCATGTTAGGAAATAACAGGGGATAGTGGGATAGAATGGAAGAAGGCAGGAGCCAAGAGAGGTGAGGTGAGGAGAGGAGAGGAGAGGAGAAGAGAGGAGAAAATGTTATTCAGTATTCAAAATGCAGTCCATGACTGTGAGGACAGAGTTAGACAGGGAGCAGGCACTAAGTGTCTGAAGTCTACCGAGGCCTGTCAATCACTGTGTCTGGTAAATTGCCAAACAGCATTGCTATAAGAACAGCTGTGTGTGTGTGCGTGTAAGATTGTTGTCCTTTCTTATTTACATGGATGAAGGCCAACACATACGATGTGTTGGCCTTAAAGACAGGAGAAAGGACGTTATGGCAGAGAGACTGCAGCAGAATCAATAAGAGGGAAAGTTTAGTACATGTGCGCACACACAAAACCAATCAGTGTGTGGCACCCGGTCGAGAACGTCTCCGAGTGCCAATGAAGGTGTTTGGTTCCCATCAATCTCCCCGAGGCAATAACTTACATTCAACCAAATCCAACCAGATGGAAGATAAGACAGCCAGGGACCAGACTCTCAAGCAGGATCTGATGCTTTTTGCTTAATCATATTCTGCAGTGACCTGTCAGGAAAGTCTATAATGAAGAAAAGTGGACTATCAAAGTTATTAAATGTAAAATGTATTCTGCTTCAGTAAGTGATGAATGTCAAAATGTCATTATATTTGATCTAAATTACACTCCTCCAAGTGTTCTGTGAGGGCCGGCCTTCTGTAAGACGCTAAAAGCTCATTTGAAAGGCGCTCATCTCTTGTTTGCATGGCCTGAGCGGTGAACCCTCAGATTTGAAGGTTAATCGTGTCTGCTATATTGCGATTGCGTCAATAAGCTGGAAAAGCCAGGCCTCATGGCTCTTGATGTTAAGATGTGTATTTTTCCTAATTCTCTCTCTCAATCACTTGTTATAAGCCATTTTAAGCCAATAATCAAAGAACCCATCCTAAGCTTGGATCAGCCTTCTCGTTCAATAAATTCTAAATTGCTACTCTCCATTAAGGGAAGAATTACATATGACTGATCAGCACAGTAAGGCACCTGTTTCCTGGGTCATACTCAGTACGGTGAGGCTAAGCTCAGTGCTCAATCCTTCTGTCTGCAGGTCTAGCACATTCCCACAGCAGAACTCACACAGCAGGCATTCAGGCCCCATGAGTGGGGTGCTTTTACAAGATTCTTTAATATTCCAATTTTCAAATCAGAAGTAAAAGTTCTCCATCTTAGCCTTGGTACGTTCACCATCATTTTATATTTTGAATGGCTTCTGTCCTGCTTTTACCCCGACCCCCATATTCCCCTATGAGACACTCTGTTGGACATTGTCACAGGTCTTCTTTATATACCCAAAATACATGTAGATTGGATGGCAAAACTCTTAAAACATTTTGTATTTTAGCTAGAAAAAGCTGGTAGACTGTTCCACAGCCAGGATAAAACCCACTTTGTTCCTCCTGAATCTTAGGTTTGACCATTGGCTGTAGCCTCCTTTTCCAGCACCCTGGCATAAGCTTTCCCTGGGAAAATAAAACCCCCATCTGCCGGTCTATAGGCACCGTCCCTGACCTTAAGCTTAACCTCAGATTTCATTTAAAATAGCTTGTCAATATGAAGTAAACAAGCATACCTGCAAGAGGTGCTCGAGTCTGTACACTATTCCACCCTTGCCTTTCCTCCCCTGGTGTCCCCTCTATTGTGTTTCCCTTGCACTCAAAGTCAAGTTTCTCTCCAAAACACGAGCGAGCTAGGGCTGAAAGGCTTGTCTGGAGCACAGCATTGGGTTTTAACACACAGCAATGGTAGTTGCCACTCATTCTTTTCACCACAGCTTTACATAGGATCCTCCCTGTTATCTACATATGCCTTTTCATTTCGAGTCAGAGGCAAGAGCTAAACTCCACTCCAGGCTTTAAAATGGTTACAGTATATTTAGCTGGTTGCTGAAATTTTGTCTCTGTTCATACATGAGTTGACTTTATGAAGCCACAAAAATTAAAGCTAATTGGAAATCCATGTGCATGTACCTTAAGAAAGCCCAATGTGTAGTCACTCTCAAGTTATTACAGTTTCAATACCACCCAAAGTTAAGTTTCCTAGCCTGACTTCAGTCAGATCCCCTCATCACCTCCTGCTGCACTGTTAGCCAGACAGCTGATCTCTGCATGTCTCTGGCCCTCTGCCTTTCAATTACTGAATCAATCCCTGCAAGTTGTTAAACACCTGCATTTCCGGATCATATCTGGCAAACTCCTGAAATCTCTGCATGACAGCTGTAACCAGAGATCTTGCTTTGTGCTGGAACTGTTTTTGTCATCTTTCTTATGCCATCATGATGCCAATCGGGACACTTTACCCCCACAATAGCTTTAGGGCGCTCTAAAGTGGAATGGGCACAATTTTGTTTTTCCAATCTTAGAAAGTAGGCAGCAACATTTGTCTCATCCGATGACAACTGCTCCTGCTGCCCCACAGCATCTATGGTCACTTCTCAATCAGACGGCATGGCTAACTGAGAAAACAGATGACAGAAGCATCTATATTTTGGGTAAAAAAAACCCTGAAGAAACAGTTGAAAGAAAAATGCTGACAAAGATCAACTGAGGGTAGAGAGGAGAGAGGGGATGAAGGAAGATCTGAAAACTGACTGAAGATAAACGACTGCAAAGCTGTCAAATGTATGCACTTAAGAAGACAGAAAACAGCTTTTGACGTCTGTAGTACAGAGGTCATTGTTGGACATGAGTATGAGAGCGTGCAGCACCAGTCCTGCTGCTGTGAGAGGGAGAAGAGGTGGACAGGAAAGGGAAAGAAATAGACCTCCAAAAGTAGGCAGAAACTAGAACAGACAGTAAAAAATAAACTAAGATGGCATGAAGCTGGCACGTAGGTGGGATGCATTACATCAGATCCTGATGTGGTCGGTGAGTGCATATGAAGAGAGTCCAGTGCACTTAAGTGAAAAATGAGCATACTAGCATCCTGTCCATTCGGAGCACGATCTGGTCTGCATAGACACCGCTAACTAGAGGTGCACTTTGTATCATAACATATTGACACAAGCTACACACACAGAATGGCACTGGCAGCAGAAACATGTAGTAATTATTAGCAAAGGGTAGAGGTACCAATGTATACATATCTGCATGTGAGCACACCTGCATGCAACCACCCATCTGCACCAAAATGAACAAATTATTGGAAAGCATTTGGAAATTAATAGAAAGTATGAAATTGCTCTCTTGCTGTCAACGCAGTGTGCCTTGGCCTGCGGCTTTTACTGCATATTTTAAATTACCAGAGAAACAGTCAGACTCAGTTACATTTTCTAGGGATGAGAAAAAGATAATAAAAGAGCAAGGGAATAAAGCAAAAACATTTTTTTGTTCAAATGAAAATACATGGGAATTTAGGGATAGAAAGAGAGTACACACAGCCAACCTAGTGTTTGTATGAAATGCTCATTTTGCTCCCTGAACAGCATTTTTCTTTACCATTTCTGAATCTGACAGAATCAGCTAAGCTCCCAGCTTAGGCTACGATTTTGGTCTGCAGACTTATAGTGAACTTAAACAAAAAGAGGAGGCAGTATTTGCTTTTCCTCGGTTCTATTTGACTATAAGAACAAACATCTCCACACTCGAAGAAATAGAAAAAAAATCAGAAATATTATTCTGCATTAGTACTCCTCCACCTCACCGTGTTTAGATGCACCACTATCTGGTTTCATTTATTTTTTAAGCTAAGTTTTGTACCCATGGGACATTCTGTAACCGCGCTCACCGCGTTGCAACAAACTTTTTATCTTCTTAACACACTTTTTTATCTTCTTAACTAGCATGGATAAAAGAAATGTGGAAGAGAGAACAAATTAAATCCAAGAACAATTTGGTATGCGCTCTGCCACCTCTTCACTGAGGTATAGAGATGGAGGTGTGACGAGAAGTGTCTCATCCTCCGCTGTCCTCTGTGATCTCCTCTCAAGCAGCACCTGTCTGATGATAACCTTGAAAAGACTCTCCCTTTGTCTTTCGACATACTGCTGTGTCGAGGCCTGGAAGATGCAAACTACACACAGCTCTTTCTCTAAACCTGCACCACGCTCCCAGCCCCACTCCCACACTAGTCTTTCTCTTTGGTCTGCCTCAGAATGAAGATGGTGAGCAAATGGTGAATTGCAATTGATTGGGGCCCTTACATATGATGGACAGAAGGTCTGAGTAAGTTCAGTGAGAGTTCAGTGAGTGGAAAACTGAAAAAAGAGGGAAAAAAATTGTTCCTTGAAATATAACTGAATCTGGTTTTACGTGATGAAGGACAGTGTTTTTTGTATTCACAATAGTGTACGAGCTGCCTGGAGGCCTTCTACATTGAAATAGACTCCTCATGTACAGGTAGTAGTAGTACAGGAGGCCTGGGGTTAATTATTCCTCAAGATCTCCAGAATTTCAGATCTGCTTTAAAATGCAATGCGTACTTTCTGTGCACGGCCATGAAAGAGCACCTGGGCAATAACAGGCATTACTAGATCCTGAAATGTATTTCAGGATGTAACCACGAGACTGAAGAGAGGCCTTACCGGCTATTCATCGCATTGTTCATCTGATTGGGCTACACTTGTGAACAGCTTTGCAAATTACTGGCACAGTGGAGGTTTTCAAAATGGGAAAAAAATCAAACCTGTCAAATGGACTGACAAGCTACTCATGCTGCTTCGTTTTTATGCAGAAATACACATTGAGTTACTATTCATCATAAGTTGCAGCTTATAATATATACTGGATTGGTTTGGTTTGGTTTGCTGATGTTCTTACTTATTAAAATACATTAACAAGATTAAAGGTTAAATGGTATTCTGTTGTGTATGTGTTTGCTGCTTACCTGGCTGACTTTGGCTGGTGTAAGGACCATGTCGAGGACCCCCGACCAGCCAGCAATCACTCCTGTGGGGACTGCATAGGCCAGAGCGATCATCAGGAAGCGCACGTTACTAAAGGGGACAAAAACACATTAAGGATTCAAGATTGCACTCACATAAATGTCTTACAAGCTGCTGATTCCCCCCTACAATATGAATATGGATGAGTTCTTTAACCAGGTGTGTCTATGTGAGACTAGATGCATAATGTGTTCTGATGTCCTAAAGAATATGCTGGAAGTTCTGTGAGAAGACAGTAGGTTGTTATTCTGTAACCCTCTGGTTTATTAATGTACTACACCCACTTATCTGTGTTCCTTAAAAACAGACTGTCAAGATAATTTCTTAGGCAGGCCCTATCGCTGTCCCCTGGGTAAAAAGATCTTTATTTCTCTCAAATTATGCAATCAATTTTCATGGGGACCAGTATAAAGTTCACAGCACATCAATCATTACATACAGCAGTGCTCAGATCAATAACTAAATGGCCAGACTTCCATATGAATTTGTTGAGGCATCTACATCCTGTTTTCCCTCGTTCAAATCATTCCAACACATTTCACATTTGCTGTTATTACAAATTATAACAAAAGGGCAAATGTTCTGATATTTATAGCTGTGTGTCTCTATGACTCCCATCCTCTGCACGGGTGGGGTTCAGCAGTTGATCTAATCTAGAGGAGAGGATACCCACCACATAATCATAAAGGGTTTCATAGTCACACAATCCATCAACAAAATGTCACAAATTAGATCAATGCATGAGAACAACCTATATCCTACCAGCACTGGCCTAAGATGAAACAGTAAAAGTAGCATAATGGAATGTCTCCTTCCCCTTTTGGTGTTTGGAGGCCTGCCATCAGCTCCAGGTCTTTTTATTAGCCCACAGTATGTGTCACTTACTTTATACACACACACATACACAGCTCTGGCTCATCTCCATGCTACTGTCACAGCAGAAGATCTATCCATGTGCAGAGTGCAGTGACACAGAGATAAGCAGCTACCTGAGCGCAGTGGCCTCAGTTGTCAGAATAAAACACAGAGGCATCACAGAAGTCAACATACACTTAAAACTGAGCAATACAGGCCAAAGTTATAGATTTATATTAATTAAAAATACTTAACAGGGTCCTGTATAGGTCAACAGTGTGGATTGTATTTATCCGATGGGTCGATGAATTGGTAATATAAGCTATGCTGATCTGCTAAAAGAAATAATGGAATCAGTTCACTCTGTCTTAAGCAATAACTAACCGAACACTTTAACATCAAAATAATCAAACTGAATGGAAATTACTTTCTCTTCTGCTGAAACTGGTACTGACATGACTGCTACTATTACGACAACTACTACCACTCTGTCAGCATCAGGCATATTTAAAGTGTGAAAAAATATTATATCTATATATAATTATATATATTCAATCTCAATATAAAAGCCATTTCTGGAACAGTCTAGAGAGGACTAAAGATTTTATTGTTAGTGTATAAAAATATACTTCTTGTAAAAAAAAAGTGCTCTTGCCCACAATTACTTTGTATTATAGATTTATCGATTTTTTAGATTCAGCGTTGACATCTAGTCTAAAAAACTAAAATGCTTAAAAAAATTTTAGAAAATTTACAATTATATTATTACATAGTTTAAGGCAGCAACAGGTCACATTCGAGAAGCTAAAACTAGAGAGAATCTACTTTCTGTCCATTGACCAATAGACTTTTTAACAGCAGCCAGTTTGACATGAAACAGTAGGGTAATCCCAGGTGTTACCAATAATACTAATGAATATTCCATTCCATTTTTCCAGTGGACAAAAAAATACAATAGTAGCACCCTGGCTTTGTTTGAACAGAACCGTAATTAGTATCATGGGTAACACCAGTGTTTACCCTACTATTTCATGTCAAAATTGCTGCTGTGAAAAATGTCTTTTGATAAATTGGCTTATCTTTTCAGCACTTATAGGCTTATTGTCAGCTGCTGGCTGCTAATCAAGTTATCAACTAAAATCAAACTGTACACATAAGAGATAAAAACAAGCACCATCTCCCGGCTGTGATAAATGGCTTTAGGCTACAGATATTGTGCTGCACAGTCTGATACCGTCTGCTAATATCTCATCAGCTGACAGTGTACTGTGAACAACAGGAGAAAAAAAGACACCTTTATATACCTAGTTATGTATGCGCATCCACTATACACACACAGCTCTCCTCTTCTAGGGTATATGGCACCCCTCCAATCACATGCAACCCAATTACAATCACTTGGAACACCCATGCTAATCACCTTCGCCCAATGAGGTGGCATGCTGATTTAAATCAGTGCCACCTCCTCAACCCTAACAATATGATTAGAATCACTAGGCGTCTGACAAAAGAGGCAAGGTTGGCAGAGCAGGCAGCAGATTCATAGATTGTTTTGTTTTCCCACTCTCCTGTTTTTTGTTTATGGACACCGTTTAAACCCTGCATTTATTCTCCTTCTGCCTTGTTCATTATAATGCAGGCAGCATCCTGAGCAGTATCGTGCAGGGACATCTGGAGAACACTTAGGGCCTCCCGCATCCCTACTATGGCTTCAAACACACAACACACATTGACAGATAAAGTTCACACGCGCACTTTAAGTTGGTCTTTGAGTTGGAAACTATGGGGGGAACTTGTTCCAAGACACACAACGTGTACAGCAAAAGCCCTGTTGCTGTAAACATATGCACACCCTTTCCCTTTCCTGACACTGGTGCACTTCAGACAATGAATCACTTTTATTCGCTGAATGCTTTGACTCCGCAGAAAAACAAACACAGTCTGTCTCCCTGCTGCAGGCCTGTCTTGTCCTAAGCAGTATGAAGCTACTTGGCCTTGGGGAGAGTATGGAGGGACAGTCATAAAAGCCCTGTGATGGAGCACCCTCTCTGCTTTTCTCCCAGCACCCCTTTCATTAACCTTGCCACAACAGCAGGAAATCAATATCCATGCACCTTTTTCCCCGTCCAGAAGCTTATTTAGATAGCCAGATGTAAGCAAGCAGGCGCTAGCAACTGAGTAAGAGATGGGACATTTTTCCCCCTTTTCCTTTCCTGCTGGTGATGAAATATTTCCAAAGAAGACTCAAAGCCGGCGGCGTCATCAGCTAAGTGCTATTTGTCCTTGGCAGACCCGGCTGGAGATCAATGCATCAAGATGACAACTTTCAAAGGTAAAATGAGTATGACCGGGGAGGGAGAGATCATCAATACTCAGCCTTTGGGCTGTTTAGTATTCCCTCACACGATGATCAGAATACAATGATAACTTCACACCACGTGTAGAGACGTTCAGGCTTCTAATTAGACTGCTGCTGTGGAAGCAGATGTGAACAGCTGGAAGCACTCATCAAGCTCAAGATCATTAACCAGTGCTCAGACCCTGACAGGCTAAATGGATGAACAGATACATCAATGGATAGGTATCAGGCAGGCTAACTGACTAACTGGCTACCACCTGCTGCCATTCTGGAGGCCACAAAATGTTACTGTTTTGTCAGCTTCTACAGATACAAACTTTATGCACCAATCCAATCTGCCGGCTCGGTATCAGGACAGATACTGACCTTTTTAAGCAGATCAGGTATTGTAGCTAATCCAATTTCACATCATTCTAAATATACGTATGTGTTTATGCTATGATTATTAGGTTACAGCAGACTACCAACCCCAACAAATGTGGGGTACTGATATTGGATCTAAAAGTAGCCTTTTGTTGCAGAGTTTGCAAGAGTGAAGTTAACTTAAAGCTGCATTAATTGGTTTTCGTCCATTTGGGGGCTCCACAAAATGCTAAAAAAATGCACACCTCTTTCATTTGATCAAGTGAAGTTGCATATTTAAACATCCAGTAGCCACAGAACAACATTAGCATTCATTTGGAGTCGTGTTTCTATTGTCTTAATAAATCCAAGTCCAATATTTACCAAACCCTGACTCCTTAGCTGCTAGATGCTCCACTTTTCTCTCTAGCTAATCAGTTAGGCTCCTCTGACGTTAGGCACTGGGCAGGAAGCGTACAGTGGATTTATGAGGGCATTTTAGCTGAAATCAGCTCCCTGCTACTGCTGGAAACAGTACTGATAAATGCAACAGACCTAACCCAAAACAATGAGCTAATCAAGACTAAGAAGCTCCACAGAGCTGCAGAGTTTATGATAATTCTCTGTGGGTTTGTCATTACAAGAAACCCCTATCACACTGAACAGAGCTATTTGATCAGCTTTTAATATAAAACAATTTGTGGCTCTGCAAAGTTGCATTTCTTTTTTCCTGAAGTTAACATTATTCCGTCTAACTTCCTGTATCAGTACACATGGATACAAAGACTCATAAGTCACTTTTCCTGTTCCATGTCCAATCCCTGCAGGAGAATTCCAAGGCTTGATGTTGCTGGACCGAGATACAACATGTTGCCCAAACAGGTCACTGGAAGGCTGCCTATCACAAGTGGAACAGAAACCCTCTCAGCTGGATGGCCTAGTTAAGTTTTTTACTCTGTGTGTGTGTGTGTGTGTGTATGTATCTGTCCAAAACTATGCATTAGGTTGATATCAGCTTGGTCCCTGTCATCTATCTGAGGGAGCCCCTTGCTGGAAGTTAAGCCTCTCTGTGCTGGTGAGGGGCCTGTGGAAAGCATGGCACTGCAGCGGAGCAATTTCTTACTGCAGGGGGCCAAGGGTAGCCAACAAAGCTAGGCCAACTCCCGGGCTGCCGTCAGCCAGCTTTTCTTCTCCCTTCTCCAGCCCTTTAATCCATGGCCACTGCCACGGGCCTCATTCCTTCACAAGCTGGGCAAAAGGCGCAGCACTCGCTCCTCATGGCCCTGGGGATATATATTACCTTGGTGTACGTGATGTTGCTGGGTTATAGTGAGGTGTGAATCAATCATTGTCTTCAGATTTTCTCTTTACTCTTCATCATCAATGAATGCACTCCAGGACTGAGATTCAGGACCTTTTCATAATATAACATTCTGTCTCTAACCACATGCATCAGTGGTGTATTGAGGATATATTGACGACTGACCCTGATGGTACAGATGCAGAGGATGATTTCAACAGCTACCAGTATATTATAGCTTAGTAATTAATCTAGAGGGAAGGCTGGGGTTTCTTTGATAACAACCCAAGCAGATGGTGAGTGGCAGACCCCTTCATTAAGATTCTATATCCATCCCCAGCGCAAGATTCTGTCACTTTAACTTTCTAAGACAAGAAGTGTGCAATGCATCACCAAATGAGAAACCAAACTAGACCTAATGGATTTGTAGACACAGTGGTAAGAGAGCATTGAAGGTGCTGCAGAAATATGCTCTTGACTCTCTTAGAGTCTGATGTCGTAAAACATAACAGCACCTGAAACTAATTTTAAATGCAGGACTGAAGTTTCACTTGCTTTACACGCTGACACCGGAGTTGAATCAAGGACACGTCAAGTTAGGCATACTGAATAATTTACTGAAAGAATGGTTTTCAACAAAAGGTGTCAGATGGTATTGGTCTTTCAGATGATTTTTTGTGTGTGTGTGTGTGTGTGTGTGTGTGTGTGTGTGTGTGTGTGTGTTGTGTCAGGGTGTGTGTG
>NW_023340095.1:20701902-20707764 GCF_004916995.1 Morone saxatilis | reverse complement strand
ATCGACTCATCTATTTATTTTTATTTAAAAAAGGGCCAGTGTGTAGGTTTAAGCAGCATTCATTCAGATTGTAACTAACTGACAATCTGGGAATGAGAACAGGCTGTGAAGTGTGGAGGAGAAACTACGACGGTGGCCACGAAACTCGCAAAAAGCCCTGTCTAGAGCCAGTGTTTGGTTTGTCTCTTCTGGGCTACTGTAGAAACATGGTGGTCCTTAAGCATGGCAGAACCTCCCACAGAAGAGACTGCGCATCGTGGTAGATAAAAAGGGCCGAATTCCAAGGTAACAAAAACACAACGATTCTTATTTTCAGGTGATTATACACTAATGAAAACATACCAATGAATACTATACTGCATTTCTGCTAATAAATCCTCTTAAACTTTAAGTAATGTCACATTTGCAAGTCCAAGTTGCAGCAAACCCTCAGACTGAGCTCTGTGAGACAGATGTACTCTAAGATGTCCCCTGATGCCACCAGTCCACTCACCCCCTTCCTTCCTCCCTCTCCAGAACTGCCTGACTGAGACAGCTGGCCGCCAGAGACGGTGCACGGCTGATTGTCTATGAGCTCAGTAAAGACACCATTCATTTAGAGCAGTCGGAGACGGCTCAGCAGGGAGAAAGGGAGAACAGTGGGAAAGGAGAGAGAAAACGATAAGGAAGAGAGAAGACAAGGGGGGATTTTGGGCTAATTCTGAATTTGTGGTGTACTAAATGTATTCAGTATATTTGCATGCAGATTGTAAATTTGACAGCTAGAGTCCTGCTGATTCTTATTCAATATAAGTGAGTGCAGGCTAGAAGCCAAAAACTAGATGTTTGTAAGTTTAATCAAGTTAACTTTAACACTTTTTAAGATCTAGTTAATACCAATTTGGATGACATATATCTCCAAATAGGTAAAATAACTTTAGATGCAAGGGTATATGAGAGTCCATCCACTATTAATTAATAATAAATATTATTTAAGACCTTAGTTTAAGTAACATGATATATTTATGATTGAAAAAAAAACACATAGCTGCCATTTTGTGCATCCATAAATGTCATTTTCAAACCACCATAATGACCATTCAGAAAATACACCAGTGTGGGGATGATAGCTATACAGTATATAACTACCCAATACCAGTGCTGACATAATACTCAAGTTTTAGTACTGATACCATAACAATACAAAATCAATACTTCACTGTGAGAACCCAAAACAAACAAAGAAAAGAAGAAGCAGCCATACATACATACAACCTTTCCTAAATAAATTACAGTCCAACATTGACATGTGATCGAAGAAAAAGTAAACAAGACCACAAATCTGAACAGACATTCGATGCCTGCTTTTGGTTCTTGACAGATTTCAATAATCTGTGCTATGGACACATTTTATTCACTTACCAAAAAAGTATTCAGATTCAACACCCATTCCTACATTTAAAAAAAGCAATATCTTTAAAGCCGGCATATAACAGTTTGTTTTACTCTTCAGTGTGCTTACACTTCTTTGCCCTCTTAACTCTTTTTAACTTTGCCGTCCATTGCCTCTGGGGTTCACAGATAAATGTGTCATGGCAGAATACAAAGTGCAGTGGTCAGTGATTGATTGGAGAATAACTTGTTTACCCTATATCACCCTCCCACATCTCGGACCTGCTAACACCCCTGGCCTACACACCAGCACCTCCTAAAATACTCTGTGGCTCTCAATTTTTATTCATCCCACTCCATGTTTTTTAGATTTCTTTGTAACTCAGTCTTTATTGCTCAATTAACTGCAAGCGTTCTCAAAGACGTTCTATTACAGATCAATGCACTTCCAAGATGGTGTCTAAGAGTATGTTCACACACAAGTTTCCCGTTTGATCATATTTGGAATAAACACAGAATAACCTGGTTATTAATCTCCTTATGAATATACATAATAATAACACATTATCATGGTTTCATGCTCCACATCCAGCTTCTCTGTCATTTCTGTACCAAGTCAGTTACCTCAGCAACTGAGGGATGAACCCAGTGTCAGGACAGTGCTGCATTCACCACTCTGCTATTTTCTTCTCCATCTTATAAAGATGGATAGAAGACACCTTTCAGCATGTGACACACAGGTTATATGGTCATCCCCTTTAACCAAGTGGTGCTTAATTCCAGCACTACAAAGCCCATAGTCACCTGATCTACTGCTCTAAATGCCATGGCCATGTCGCAACTTACATAAAATTCATTTGAGATTGTTTTGTCCTCTCTCCATGATTTAGACTTTTTTTTTTTTGTGTACTTTCGCATCTTGTCTACCCCTAACTACAACACTGTCGCTGTGCTCCATTTGGCTGGGCTGATGTGTCTCTTGTTTTCTAACAGCGAGGGCAAAGAAGCCCACTTGAATGGAGTGCAGGCAGCATGACGTTGAACCTCTATCAGCTGATAATCAAATAGCAGCAGGTGGTGGAAATGCTGTAAGTTTAATTTAATCTTTTCACAGCTTTTAAGTGTTGGCCAAAACAGTACCGTACTACTTCCATTTGGCTTCAGCCACAACAAGCCATGTGAAATATGTGTTTCTTTAGTCTTGTTTACGATGCTGTTGATAACACATGGTATTTTGTTTACCTGCCGCACAAAGCCATTGATTAAAGTCGGCATAAGTGGTGGCACGTGCTGTTTTGTGTGCCGAATTGAAATAGGATGGAAACCACAACCTACCGGCTCAAATCGGCACTGTGCCGGTTAGGTTTTGGAACACACCCTGTGATTACGGTCTCATTTAGGCCTGGGAACAGTCCAGATACCAGACTGGTCCACCTGCTGTACTGTATCTTCTCATTAGACTCAAGGATTATTCCAAGCCCAACACTCAAATCCAGTTATCCAAATACCAAAGCAACAGACACACAGCATAATTTAAAACAATAACTGTGACCTGAGCTGTAAACTCAAATTAAGACTGGGAATGATTCGAATTTTTCATACGAGTGTCAATACGGTGTCTACTGATTCTTTTCTCAGTATCTTATTTTGCTAAGTATAAACACATTTTTCTACAAAACATTCTCCTCTTTCTGATTTAACAAAACAAAACACGCCAACATAAGAAGCAATAAAAGGTCTTAGGTCTGAATAAATAAACTAATAATCTGACCAATTAGAAAGCTTTCAGTACACAGTTCACCGTTTCTGAAACTTTTTGTTACAAAGTTTGGTCAGAACTTTGGAACTTCTGGAGTTCAGCAGCCAGCCCTACTGTGTATATGCTCTGAGGATGGATGTGACTAAGAAAATTGCCTTTAATGTGACAAGTGATGAGGACGGATGGTGAGTAACATGATGAGCGGTCACATGGGGCAGCTGCGCTGTGGCAGGAGGAGGAAAAGGGAAGGGAGCGGCTTTTTTTCAACGAGATTATTAAGTTAATCAGTATTGATGAACCCTGTCAGACGGAATCTGAGAATGAGACAAAGAAGCCAGCAATGTGGTGAAATCATCCCGCGGCTTGAGGTCCACCAGGGCTGAAAGACCCAATTCTGCCATCACAAAAAGGCCAGGCCAATTCCGTCTTGAAAATGACACCACAGCAATCGTCACAGTAATAGGACAGCCTGCTGCGGGCCCCACAATATGTTCTGATGGCCAATCAGACAGTGTCTGAGTGAGTCTGAGATCTAACTGATTGGCACTTACTAATCACACAGCTGGTCTGTATTCCATGAGAGATTCATACGGAGAGAAGGAACAAAAAAATGAAAACATAAGAGAATGGGGAGGGTAAATTTTTTATGTCTTTGATTTGAGAGCAGCCCTAATCACAGCAAGGTCTAATCAGTGACCACTGATGCAGCCGTGCCTTTTCTCTCCTTATCTGAATTTAACAAAACAAACGCTCCAGTTCTTTTTTTCAAATACGACTGTAGCAGCCACACAGAAGATCCTGGTTATAAAAGAAAAGAACTTCCATTGCTTATAAGTTCACAACTGCCTTTGATTTCCTAAAAAAGATCTTAAAAACTCAAAACAAAGAGGCAGTTTACTTCCTCAGGAGGATATCATAAAAAGAATCTGAGGTAATCGCCTATCAAACATGAAAAGGCATATGGAACAAACGCAGATCTGCAGGGGGCTGTCAAGGGAACCTCTAAACCTGGATTACTGTCGCCACTTGTCTCCTGATCAGGGGAGCAGGAAACTTAAATGGCGTGTTTGATCGCTCTTGTAATGCCCTTGAACTCCTCACGTTCAAAAGTCAGGAGGCTTAACTGTATTGTCAGGTCCCCTCCCTGTCTCTCAGGTCATCTAAATCATCTAAGCCCATACTTCTGCTATGAACAAACTATCCTATTTCATGAGAGCCAGCACACAAAGCAGCAGCAACACAGGTCACTAAACAAAGCCCTCGCAGTCTGGTAATCTTTTATCCATTACTGCAAAGCAAAGAGTGACATCTACTGGTGATCCAGGGCGCTACATGATTCTATCAGCCTGTACTTTTCTGCGATAATCCACTATGTCATCCATTAAAAAAAGGCCTTCAAGAGCTGTGACCTATTACATTTAATATGTAAATCAGGCTGAACTGTGTCAGAACTAACATTTTCTGTGTTATCTTGGCTTTCACTGTGAATACCAAATCTAAAGAGCTAAAGGTCATGGGGCTGTGAAAGATTGACCTCATCGCCCAATGGGAAAACAGCACAGCTTTGACCCGGGCTACATACCTAGAACTTTATGTGCTTTTTAGCTTAACAGGTGAGACAGGACAGGTGAGACTTAAAGCACGTGTGAAGATACTGGTCTTTGTACTGGACTGATGTTTCAGTAAGGTGTATGTTTGCGTAGGACTGGTAGTGGCCAAACAGTCAGAGCGTATTCAAACAAGTAGAGGAAGAGGTTTGTTGTGTATTTATAGCTCTGTTTCCATTCTTCTATTTCCCTTTTACAGTAAAAGTCTCTGGCAATTGTTAGAAGCCATTTAAATATTGTGTGCACATGCTAGTGTGTCAAGAGGAGCTGCATTAGTCTCGTTGAATGTTGTTCAACTGAGTCAAGAGAAAGGCTGAGCTCAAAGTCACATTTTCAGAGGCTTTATGACGACAGATTTACTAACAGGTTACCAGGTGTTATGGTAACCTGAAGTCTATGGTTTCGATAGAATGCTAAATCAATCACAACAGAACAATTGCTCTTCACTGCCATCAATGATCTATAATGATGATCTAATCAGAAGAGTATCTTCACCAATTTACACATCAAGATCAGTAAACTTGTCATGGTTAACACTTCTCAACATTCGATCAGTTGTATAATACTGTCTGTGGCCCAGGTAGATCGTGGTAAAGTCTGAGAGTTAAAGAGACAGGACATTTTTAACCTAAAGGTTGTGTTAAAAACTGGGGACATGGAGTTTGTAAGACATCAGTATTTACCAGGTGGGAAAGATATAAAGAAAAAACCCTTTTGAGTTGGATTATGGGAAGCATATGATCGAGTATTTTGGGTCTTACTACAGACTAAAAGTCAGAATATCTTGACCTCGGATGCAACCATTTTTGACCATTGTTTTTTTTAAATTGAGAGTCCCCAAGTGCGATACAAATTTGCTGCAGTACTCTACTCAGGCATAACATTATGAGCACCGACAGATAATGATTATCTGGTTATCATGTCACCTGTCGGTGGGTGG
Source organism: Morone saxatilis (assembly GCF_004916995.1). NCBI lineage: Eukaryota > Metazoa > Chordata > Actinopteri > Moronidae > Morone > Morone saxatilis. The sequence continues at coordinate 20,702,087 of NW_023340095.1, read as the reverse complement.
AATATATTAGGCAGCAATTGAACATTTTGTCCTCAGAGTTGATGTGTTAGAAGCAGAGAAAATGGGCAGTGTGAGGATCTGAGTGACTTTGACAAGGGCCACATTGTGATGGACGACTGGGTCAGAGCATTCCTTAAAACTGCAGCTCTTGTGGGGTGCTCCCGGTCTCCAGAGGTCAGTACCTA
>NW_023340095.1:20698888-20701802 GCF_004916995.1 Morone saxatilis | reverse complement strand
TGGCCAAGGCTCATTGATGCACGTGGGGAGTGAAGGCTGGCCCGTGTGGTCCGATCCAACAGACAAGCTACTGTAGCTCAAACTGCTGAAACAGTTAATGCTGGTTCTGATAGAAAGGGGTCAGAACACACAGTGCGTCACAGTTTGTTGGCATGGGGATGCATACTATTATGACCACCCTGGCCCAGGGGGTTGTAATGTTATGGCTGATCTGTGTATGAAGGGGTCACTGAAAGATAACAATAAAAAATATATTTTGCCCACTCTGGAAAGAGTTTGGTTTTGATTTTCTTCCACTGATTTCTGGAGGACCACAACATTTACAAAAGACTCCATAATTGTGTGGTTTTACTATGCAGGCTGAGTACAGTGATCCTGATGATTTAGGCCACGATGATTCAACTAAAAACAATGACAAATCCCAAATGATGGCTATCATTAAAGCTATGGAACAGGCATTGGAAAATGCTCTACATTTATCAATGGAATAAAATTATTTTCCCCAGAAAAAAGCGAATTTTTCCCGTTGTGAAAAGGAAGGCCCCTGCCTTATATGTGGCCTATAAAAGTAACCACTGTAAAACACAGCCCAGACCACAATTTTGCGATCTATGCAAGGTTAACAGTCTGAAATAAGACACCTGAATACGTGCCCAATGTGTTCGGTCTACATGATAGTATGAGCGTGTAGAAGTGGACTCGTGAGAGGACGTTGCTCCTGATTCAAGGCTGTGGAAAGAGCTCTTTAAGCTATTAGTATGGGCTGTGAGGACTGCACAAATACAGAATGCCACAAGCACATGATGAGGCAATAAATCCAGGATGCAAAGCTTGACATTTCACAGCAGACTGTAAATACTCGTTTTCAACGGAGGCACTATCACAAGGGAAATCATGATTCTATAACTTGCTCTTCCTGATATACTTTCTTTTTCTTACATTTGGCCCGTATCATTGTACCATTAGCTGTTCGCTCTACTAATGTCTTCCTTACCGCGGCCTCATGTCACATAGAGAGAAAGAGACAAATTTGATTTATCTGCTCTCTGAAAGCCTAAATTATTTTAAAAATCTTCAAATCCATGGAGTAAAAGTGATGAGACTCATTCTGTGGAAACACAATTCCCTCTATGTATTGATATTTCATGATATACTGCCTCATTGTGGAGTGCAATAGGAATCATTAGACAGATTACCACTCAGAAATATTCAATGTAATTACATTTTTAAAAGGCAAATTATAATTGAAATGACCTTCTCTGAGCTCTCTGTACTTTCTAAAAGTGGCACACCGAGCTCATGAGTAAAACTGACAATGAAACACTAAGAATAATGGGATTCTTTTTATGTTTTCCAGTGATGGCCTGTCTTCAAGCGAAGTGCTGTCTGATAAGGGAGAAAACTGGCAGCAAGGACACAAAAAAAGAAGTAAAGGATCCACACAGTATTGAGCTGTCTTTCAGAATCTTGTCCTCTGGCAAACAAATGTTTCCTGGATGTCCCTCTATCCAGTTACAGGTCTCTACTTTGAAGAAAGGAAAAGGACCTTGGCTGGAATCAATATAGCTGAATACAGCATAACACCCCTACAAGCCTCAGTAATAGTCACCATTGCATTTTATACTTGTACTGATCCATCCTGGTGCTCAAACTTTGTAACTATGCTAGCAGCATGTCTTATGGATGGCAGTGTCGGTCTGACTGTCTGTCTGTCCACCACTTCAGTCCAGAATGAAATGTCTCAACAACTATTAGATGAATTGCCATGAAATTTGGTACCGACATTCATGCGAATTTTGGCAAGCAACTCTTTTTGTCCATAACCTGATGTACAGAGCTGGTCCTGAATTGGCAGTGGCAGTCCGTTAGAAAAGTCTACCTAGTAAATCAAATTATGTAAATTACGCAGTCATAATTACTTATGACTGCGCTGAAAATCATGAGTCACTCTCTGCCTCCTTTCCAAAACTTGAGTGATCAAAGGATCATCATCACACTAGCCCCCTTGAACCATCTGCTACCATATGTTTACAGAGGACTCTTACCATCGTCTGAGAGAGTGGTCTGTCAGTGGGATGCTCCTTAGAGCCGCTCCTAGCAACATGAAGAACGCCGAGAGGAGGAGGGACGCCCGCAAACCTGGAAGACATGTGATAGGGTGATGGAAGGGGGGAGAAAAGATTAAAACAACTGATTCTTGATTAATATGTTTTTTATGTTTTGTCTATGAACAAAATTCTGAAAATGTCAAACATTATTTTCCAGAAACAAAGGTGATGTGTTTAAATTTTGTCCGACCAACAATGACAAACCCAAAGATATTCGACGTACAATGTATTAACACTTGGAGGATGAAGTTTGTGGTCTGGTTAAATTGTATTGCGTTATACAGAGTTGTTTCTGTTATTCAGTCTACTCTCATTGATATAAATAAGATCCTCCAAAATAACTGCATTAGTTTCAGCTAGGTGCACCTAAGAACTGGCACACAGTGTGAGTGTATGTGGCCAATAATAACAGAGAGACACCAGGAATCCTCAGGTTCCTTACTTAATGTTGCCTGTGTGACAGCAATAGTTCGGACAAAGCATCTTTCTCTATCAAATTGGAAGTCTCTATTCTCAGTTTCACTCACATGACACCCATTTAAGGAAACACTTCTCTATTCTCTCTTCTGAAACTTTGACTAAAACAATAAATAGATAAAATAACACGGGATAGGGTGTAATAGTACTTTATTGAGCCCTGATTTCTGTTACAAACTCATACGGACAATTTTCATACAAGATATTAACACCCTAATCCAGAGCTCCAGGGAGATAGACAAGGTCAAACATGCCGACATGCTGCACCAACTGTAGTGTAGAGCTTGTGCCCCTTCACATTTTTTAAATTTGAACACCTAAAAATTAAA
>NW_023340095.1:20690356-20698788 GCF_004916995.1 Morone saxatilis | reverse complement strand
AGTAACTTTTCAAGCAAATTCTCTGGTTCAAGCTCCTCAAATGTGAGGATTTGTGATTTTCTTTGTCATATATGACAGTTACCAGACTCTTTTTAGACTGAAAAAAGACATGTAAAAATGCTACCTTGAGCTCTGCGAAGTTGTAAGAGACTTTGAAAAATGTTCTGACATCTTATTAACAAAACAAATAATTGATGACTTAACTGCACATGAATCGATAATGAAAATAATTATTAGCTGTAGCCCTAAACCTACCCTCGAAACAGTGAGATTTTTTTTTTAAATGTAATGTACAAAGAGCAACCAATGCAGTAAATTTGCCATTTGGGTCTCTGAAGCATTCCAGCCCTTGTTCTGTTTTAGTAGATTATATCCTTACAATTGAGAACAGACCCTAATCAGTTTAGGCAGCATAATGTCATAATAATGTTAGGGCAGAGATAAAATTGTACTCTCTGTGATGTGTGTGGGCTAATATCTCACACGGAAATGCGTTTGTATTTAGTGACACAAAATGTCAGTAACCTATATTTCGGAGAGGCCAGCTGCTGTAAGGACGACTTACAAGCTTTACAACCTCGCACTTAAACGGGTGGATCAGCTCTCTCTGACACATTCTGCAACATCAGCATATATGTATGTCATAAGCTAAGCACATTATGTGGGCTTACTACTCTATTACTACATCACATATGACTTGATCTTAAGACTCTGCGCAGCTACTGTGTTGTTGATCATCAACAGTGTCTATCTTTAGGGAGGGGTAGATCCCAGAGGGAAGCCAAGCTCTTTCCCCACTGGCAACTTGGAGCAGAGCCAGTGAGTGTGTCACAGACAACCGCCTGAGCCAGTTGCAGCCGATGGAGGCCGTGTAGCTGGAGCTCACACACCATGACTTAACTCAATTTGAGTACTGAATGAGCTGCCCTAATTTGATATGGGCCTCAGAGACAGAATTAGCTGCAAGATGGGTATAAAGTTAAGTTACAATTTACAGGTATGTGGGGAATCTACGGCTGGATTATTTCACCTTATACAGCTGTGTCAGTAAGGTGTTCCTACCACCGAGAGACACCAGAACCACTAACTGTTGATGAATCAGGATCACAAGATGAGTTTGGCAACATTTAACTTGTGGTCTTTAATTCGTCCGCATCCTGGTTACCATGATGTTGTTACTGTGTTGTAACTGTTTCTGTCATCTGACAGTCCAGCGTCAGTCAGGTGACTCGGTAGAACTGGTTAGGTGAAGTGCGCTCTGACTGAGCGGCTCAAGTCAAGAGCTCTTCGGCAGGCAAAGGCACTTCACAGAATGTTCTGTGGTTTCAAGACCATTGTGAATGTAAACTGTTTTGGAGGAGAGGGGTCCCTAAAGAGTTGCTTATCCTGCATCAGCACTTTTAAACTCTCACATGAGTACAACTCTGATGCTGGATGATGGAAAACCCTTTTGCACCGGCTTATTCACACTTATATTTTTGTCTTGTGCAGTTTTAGACTGCATATCAGTATTATATTATTATTATTACTCACGCTTCAATGTAAAAGCAGGATCTTACTGGAGAGGTGCAGCTCATTTGTAACTAATGATTATTTTTCATTGTGGATCAATCTGGTGATTATATTCACAATTAACCAACAATTCAGACAAAAAAAGTGAGAGAGGATAAGGTAACAATTCCCCAGAGCCCATTTGTTTTGTCTTATTAAAAACACACCAAATTAATAAAATTAAAATAAAAAGCAAAAGCAAAAGCACATAGTCACTTTTTGGAAGCTGGAACCATGAAAAGTTTCACTGTCATAATACACCAGGTGAGCAGGGACCGGAATGTCTATGAAGTTAGACAATGTGAAGGATTACAGAGCACTGTAACACCGGACATCCCCCCTAATCTGACTGTGTATGCAGATGAGACCATGGGGGTGGGGTGTCAACTAACAACACAAAAGTTTCTGAGTGATTTATCCATCAAAGCTATCAACAAAGTTATATCATGTGTTTCAGGACTCAACTACAGCTGATAACGTCCCCATGGGGGGCAACAACAACGAGAAACACCATAACGTTAAGATAGGACACAGTGTACCAAATAAGAACAACTCACCTTTTTTATCCATTAACCACATAAACAGCAGCCAGGGGACGAACCCCACCGGGCCCCACATCACCAGGACTGCGATGTCGGACTTGCTGAAGCCGAAAGCGTGAACGGCCGAGTTCTGAATGGGACCCCAGAAGTTCCACACCATCCCCTGCATGAGTCCCAGCAGGGAGAACAGGGTCAGAACCAGCCATCTTCTCCCGTACACTCTGCTGTTTACTGGCTGACTGTTTGTCTCCGCATGAGAAGGGACAAGAAGCGGCTCCCTTTCGGCCTCGGTGCTCGAAGCGGCACCCATAGTAGCTATCTGTTTGTCAGTTCAGTTAAAATTCCGGTTTTAGCAGCAGTACGGCAACGGGAAATGGACGTCTGACCGGGCTTCTGTCTACCACAACAACAAAAACAGCCGATAGCTTCTTTTTCTGTCACTTAACTTTACTGCGCATGCCCGACCGGAAATAGTTGAGTTAGTGGAAACTGTGCTCAGTGGGCGGCCATTTTGGCTAGCCTGTTGCATTAGTTTTTAATGGGACTGTTGCTGCGACCACAGAGCCAAAATGGAGTAGATTCACAGTGGGGCGTTCCCGGTGTATAAAAAAAACATACACTGTCATGTGAGGTTTGTTTACTTCCGCCCGAACCTCAACTGCACGTGTAGTGAAAGGTGAGCCCAGCGTTTGATCAGAAGACCCCCCCTCTTTCCGCGAAGCTGACTGACAGTAGAGCCGAAGAAGTCTCCTCCTGAGCTAACAAACATAGCCTAGCTATTAGCATTGTCTGGTTGTTTGCGGACGTAAATGCGGTCTTCAGTGCTGATAGTCTGACAGTTTAAAATGCGCTCTGTCGAGAACAGAAGTTAGTTTAGTTTTATGTGAGTTGTTGTTTCAGAATAAGCTCGTTCGTTCTCAAAGCTAGTTAACAACTCGTTTTATTATCTGGATGGACCATTACTGACACAAAGTGCTTTACGAAGAGGAACTAGTTCGACGAGGTGGGAAATGTAATCATAACTGAATACCAAAGTGATGAATGTGAAAATATGAACGAACGGCTATTAAAGTGGACTACCTGTAACACTAATATAACACTAATAAAACGCTGTAAATGGATTGATTCCTGAGGGTTAAAACGATATTCTATATCTAACTTAAACAAATAATAGTATGAAACTCTTTAAATAAGGACCCCTTAAAGTCCGATCAAGTTGTGTACTAAAAAGACTTCCTGGAGGATAAACTGTAGTGGTGACAGTGTTTCTAATGTAGTGTAATTTAAAAACGACTTTCCGTGAATTACATATGTGACAACACGTAGGTAACACAACTACTTAAACACCAGTTGTGTATCAGCTGTATCTACATCCTCTGTGTTGCAACCCACTATCAGTGTGTACTACAGGCCATGGCTGCCCCCGACTCCATTAAACCCTTCAGCCCAGAGGAGAGCCAGAAGATTCTTCATCATCTACAGCAGCCCGCGGTCTTCATGGACATGACCCGTGGCTGGCCTGTTCTCCACTGGACTGCAGAGCACCTGTCTGGCTGCCTTGGTGACAAACTAGTCCGGTTCAGACTTGGGAGGAAAGATGAGACAAACAGTAAGCTCAAAAGATTAATCAGGAGTCAGGACAGATCTGGGTTGAAATAATTCCTGTGTAATTAATCACCTGGATTGAACATGCACAGTGAAAACTTATGTGACCCAAAAAGATCCAGTTCAAGCTACTTACCAGCAATCCTAGTGGGCTCAAGTTGTTTTGAAATTACTGAAACTATGACGAATGCATAGATGGATATAGATATTAGAGTACAATACAGTTTTATTATAAAACAACTATGACATTATTGTAATATAAAAAAAAACACATAATATTTTAGGCTCATAGGATGCCACATTCACCCCTGCATTTACCTATTCCATAAAATCTGGGGATTTTAGTGTCCTAAAATGATTTTGGAAGCTGTAAATGCACTGTGACTTCCAGCATAGGTAATAACTTCACAATTTAAATATGGTACATTGATAAGCTTTTCTGTTTTTGTGTTCCTGATCACATCAGTGTACAGTGCCTCATATGCCAGTTCTCTACTTTCACCCAATTTTCAGTGAGCACATAATAATTACCTCCAGTCTTGTGTAGTTCATCCTCTGACATGTGATGATTTGAAGATTAGATTGTAGTTATCAGGACCTAATGAAATATTGGAAGCTGTTAAATGATCTGATGTAAAATGTCACATAAGCATTAAAAAAAACACACGCAGGGTTTCTGTCTCTGAGCATCTGGTGTGTTTTGCCCTCCATGTGCTTCTAACACAGCTACAGTAACGACTCCTGCTGTGATGAATAACTGAGAGCGTGTCCTCTGATAAAAGCTAGCTAATTAGATTTCTAAATCATTTTTTTTCAGCTGCAACAGCTGACAGGAGGACATTGCTCATGATGGATTATGAATGGCATCACTCAACCATAGACACACTTTGTTTACTAAAACAAAAGTGAGTAAATCACTACAACTGTGATTTATTTTTCTCATAAAAGCAGGGTACAACAAAATTTCATGCCCCTGTGATGATGCATCGTGCTGTTTATTCTGGTATATAAATTGAATTTGGTTTACCATAGATCAGTTAAATTGTTTTACTGAAATTTTAAAACAATTTTCCAGTGATTACTCTCTTTCTTGTTTTTGTTTTTTCTTGCTATATTCTACTGCCTTCATAGCACCTCTGTTTGAAACCCAGTGCTCCTATGTGGAGGCCAAACTGGCGGACTTTCTCCGCTGGACCCGGGACCAGGCTGGGACAGATGTAGGGCCTTTCTTTAAATACCCCAAGTCAGAGTATTGGGCATATGCTGACTACAAATACATCGCTGTATTGTTTCAAGATCAGCCTTCCATGTTTGAGGTAATCAGCCTTCTGCATACATATAGCTCTCAGGTCTCAGTTAGTGTTACTTAATTATCACCTCAGATTATTGAATGAAATTGCAGCAAGAAAAACAAAACAACAACACCAATTTTTATACGTAGTTTGATGATGGAGCCTTGCATGAGTTGTTAGTGAACATCCGACAGATGGATGAGGTCAGAGCTCTGTGCAGGCCAGTCAAGTTCTTCCACACCAAACTGGGAAAACTATTTGTTTATGGACCTGGCATTGTTTTGTTGAAACTGAAATGGTTGCTACAAGGTTGGAAGAACACTGTTGTTTAGAATATCATTGTATGCTGCAGCATTGAGATTTCTGCAGCCATGAATCACCATGAAAAACAAGTCATCTTTAGATCATTTAATTTCTGACCAAATGTCACTCACTGCATTTAACAGTGGGAGCAGGAGCAAAAGAGCGTGGATGTAAGGAGAACAGCAAACAGGCCATCATCCACCTATTCTGGTCTGACTTGAAATAGTGAAATGTATTAAGCTTCCAAATCAGAGCATATTTTACACCCAGGTTGAGATATGTTGCCAAATTTAAACAAATGAAAGAGAAGCTAGAGTCAATTTAAAAGCCTGTTTTTAGTTTTGTTTTCATGATATAAATGTGTCCATAGTAAAGAAATGTTATAAAAACTATTTTTTCTTTAAGATGATAAGCACATTTAGAAGCTGGTTTAATTTAGAAAACATTTTTCCCATGTGATTGCTGTCTAACAGTTGCAAGAGCTTTGGCTTATCAACGAATTAAACATTAAATAAAAAAAATAGAAAAAAATAATTGAAAGAGCCAAAATTTTCCCTCCTGGTCTCATTTAAAAAAAATGCCTATTTATATTCAAACATTTTCTCCTTGTTTTGACATTTTTAATTACAATGTTAAGCTTTTGCCCGTAACGGCTTTATATTGGCTGCTATTTTTGTCCTCCGGTATGTAAAGACATAAAAGTGTAATCCGTCTTCAAGCCACTGCCACCCGTTCATTTCATTTTTATCTCAGTGATACATTTTTATTGGGCATCCACGTGCAATTATTACCCACTGACTTTCATGCCTTTGAGACAGGCGGACATGGGCTTTTTACAGGATAAATGGTGTTGGGGAAAAAGGCTGCCTAGACGCTAGATTGACCAGTCTGTCATTTACAGCTGCCTGCATATATGGTAATAACTTCATTATTCAGGATGCCGACGCGATTGCTGCACCTTTGTGCGCTGGCAGGACATGATTGACAGACCAGTTTACCTTGAAAGATGACAAATACTGTTGCTTGGTTTCTCTACACACACACACACACACACCTACATTGGTCACCTATAATAGGTCCTGTCAAAGTAGCTGATGAGGTGCATCTGTGAGCTTCTAGCAGAGTTGTGACAGTTGGTAAAATGTGAGGCTTGTTTCCATGTCACGTCATTATCACGGACAAAAAGAATGGCAACTTTTATTTAAATAAAAATATTTATTTATATTTTCACATTATTTCGGATTGATAATTGTAATTTGAATGTCGTCTGTGTGCGTGTGTGTGTGCTGCAGGATGTAAAGTGGTCCGAGTTTGGTTATGAGGGACGCAATGGGAGAGAGAGCACGTTATGGATCGGCACAGAGGGGGCCAACACACCGTGCCACCTGGACTCTTACGGCTGTAACCTTGTACTGCAGGTACAAGGACGGTAAGAAGGTTCATTGCTTGCGTTTGCTGCTTTATAAACACCAAAGTGACTTGGGTACAAGTCAGCAATCCTATTTCTGAAACCTCACATAGACAAGAAGGGTTGTATTGTTCATTTTATCACTACTTGTCGCTGCGTGTTTGCTGTAAGCTTCATTCTTAAAAAAACACTTTCAAACATTTGTCTTATGTTATCTTAATTACAAAATTCCCTTCAGCCTAAGTGGATGGTTTAAATGGCACTTAGTACTATCTCCTATTAATCACACTACATTTCACTATACTTTATATTTCAATATACTTTTCAACAAAACATGGTACTCATCTCACTGATAAATGCCACAGATTATTGTGTTCCTCTCCAGTCCTTCAAGTTACTTTTGAGGTTACAAATAGCCTGTCTGTACACAACAAATACCTTTCTGATTTCAATTAGACGTAAAAGATTACATGCATCCCTTGGAGCTTGCTGCGCCTCTCAACCTCTACTCAATGGCTGTTTTAACTGATAAATGTTGTCACATATTTGTTTGGGCCAAAAATAAGACCTGCAGCTGAGCAGAGGGATATTTAAAGATCCAGTGTGAAACATTTAGGAGGATCTATTGGCAGAAATGGAATATAATACTTCACCCCATAGGTATTTGTTGTTCATTAGTGTATAATCACCTGAATACAAGAATCGTTGTGTTTTTGTTACCTTAGAATGAGCCGTTTTTATCTGCAGATGCCACAGGTCTCCCTCTGTGGAGGCTGCCATGTTGGACCACCGTGTTTAGTTATAGACCGACTAATCAGTCTATCGATAAATTGGCAGATTAATCTGGCCAATCATCCGGCATTTGGAAACAATTGGCATCAGCCAATGTCTGTGCTCATGAGGCAAAAAATGTCTTCAGACACATCTGCAGGTAGCCTTCCCCTTTGTCCGTTTAGGGAGCGTGGTGAAAAAGTTGGTTTTAAGCGTTGTACTATAACTCTCATACATCCTGCCGTAAACATATGCCTGAATTTCCTGTAGAATATATATATATATATAATATATATATTATATATTCTCTATGAATACAGAATACAGTAAGGCATAACTAGTGGTCTGAGGGGCTTGGAACTTGTAATATGGTAAAATGGTCAGTACAGCAAGAAATAGCTTTGTGCTCTGAACTGCAGAGCCAGCCCAAATACTGGTTCAGAAATATGGGAGAATGCAGGACAGCATTTCTCTGACTTCTTTCCATGATCTAATTTCTCTCACTGTAATCTGTTTTACTGTGTGCGTCTGATTTGTACTTTCTCCAACAATCCACATTTATGTTTTTTTTTTTAAACCAAAGTGTACATTGATTTTCATTTTGGGCAAAAGAATAAGAAGTACATAGAGATGTAACACCAAAAGTGACATTGGCCTGTCATATCTGTGATAATGAGTTTGTGCCGTTTTAATAGAGAAAGGTTGCAACTGAGTGTAAAGAAGTTTGAGGATAGTATTTTACCACACACCGGTGGTGGTGGAGGTTTTCTGCCTGTTAACCACCTAGCTCATCCGCAACGCGAAAGGTGCAGGGTACTGTGACTGCTTACACAGAGTGTAATCTGTCCTCTGCCCTCTCAAGGAGAGTTAATTTGTCGCAGCGCTCACCAGAGCGGGACAGAAATGGAGACCGAGGGTGAGGCGCTATATAGGGCACCATGAGAGATGAAACAAAAGGGA
>NW_023340095.1:20682426-20690331 GCF_004916995.1 Morone saxatilis | reverse complement strand
ACGAAGGTCTTTTCTGTATCTTCATCCTCTCCTTGTTTCCCACGAGAGCCCCATTTTTCTCCCTCCTTGTAATTGGTCTCAGGCTCTTTTATTTGTATTGAATCCAAATGATGAATTTAGCTCAAAGCTGTCTTGACATCTGATCCATGAAAAAATACATATATAGACTGAATATAGATATTGATAATATGGATATGTAGGATGGTGATTTACGAATCGCCTTGTCAGTTTGTCATTCTACAGAATAAGAAAGCATTTTTGATTCCTCTTGTATAAAAAAGAACTGTTTACAAAAAACATCAACACAAGAAAAACAAAAACATTTTTTCAAATCAGTTTTTATTCGTCAATCCACTGTAGTAGCCAACCTGGTGACTAGTTGAAGAGGAGAATATTATAAAACATTGTTATATGGCTTTAATCATTGGAGTAATACATAATGAACTATCTACTTTTCTCTTGTTTCTTCAATTTTTCCACTTTGGGGTCCATCATAGGTTGGATATTATGGCAACTAAACATTAACAACTGAATTCCTTTTTCTAACAACAATCCTAATCTCCCCTTTTAGCCTGAATGTACTAAATGTGAAGTTTCCTGTGTGGTAGGAAGCGCTGGACCTCTTTTCCTCCAAGGGACCACCATTAACCTTTACCCAACCCGGATCCCATATGAGGAGTCCAGTGTCTTCAGCCAGGTGATGTTCTCCATTCCAGACCTGAGGAGGTTCCTGCATTTTTCAGGAAGCCAGGGCCCACGTCGTTCACTCTGCAGCCAAGAACAGGTCAGGCTTCTTGACTCAATATTTTACCACCATAACAAATGTAATGGATCAAAGAGGTTCCCATTATTGGCTTTTTTTTTTAACTTGTGATTTCATTCTGCACCCTAAAGGTCTTCATGCAGAAGCTAAAGGGTGCACTAAGATAAGTAAACAACCACAAAATGTACCAGAGTGGGACTCGAGTCGAGTGACTTGACTCGAGTCAGACTTTAAGTCGCAAGATTGAATGGACTGTGACTTGTTGATTAACAGTTGATAAAAGACTTGACTTGATTGACTTGCTAGTCATGACTTGAGAACTTGACTTAGACTTGCATGAAATAAACTCGACAAAAGTCATTGCCGTCTTTATTAAATATTGAATTATCAAAAATAATCTTTTTTTCGATTCGGATGTTTCACTAGTTGATGTTGGGCGGAAACCTGGGCAAACCTGTAAATCTAACCAACTTAACTGCAGCGGTGTAGAGAGGCGGAGTGGAGCACTGGAAAGGTGGAACTGCTGGCCAAGCAGTGTTCCACAATTATACAATTTGGTTTCAGAGGACATAAGTTTCTAACCCAATTTCAGTTCTGCAACCCTTGACCTAAGCTATGACTTGACTCGACTCTCACAAAAATGACTTGGAACTTGCTTGAGACTTGTACATGTGTGACTTACTCCCACCTCTGAAATGTACACTTAAGGTGTTCAGTTTCATTTTGTGACCAAATAAGTTGTTTGGACATTATTATTCTAACCAAATTCAGATATTTGTTAATGATTCAATTCTCTGGACATTACTTTGTTCTTAAACGTAGTTGTAAATAAAGAAGCATCTATTTGTGATTTTTTTTACTACTGTAAAGCTTGAGCTGAAATGATTTATAGAAAAATAAAATAATAAAATAATCGGCCTCTCTTTTGATAATTGGTGAATTTTTAAGTCATTGAGGATTTCCCGCTTTTATTCATTATTATTCTTATGTAAAACTGAAAATCACTCTTTAGAGTGTCTGTTAGAAAAAAACAAGATATTTGAAGGTATCAAATTGGTCTTTAGCGGATTGTGTTGGACATTTATCACTATTTTTTGTTATTGCTCAAACTTTGTCAAAATGTGGTAGCTATGTTGAACTTTGAGCCATGTATCATAGCTAATACTGAGCCAACTGTACAAAATCATTACACATTTGCATTTTTGTCACCAAACATTAAACATCCTACCTCTTTTCTTTAAATCATTGCAAAACCAGCATGAGTGATTTACTGAAGTTTGACGTTATGCAACAGTGTGGTTCCACATTTATGTGATGGACTGCTTGTGACACAGAAGCAGTAACCATAAAATATAGCATTATTGGTCCTGAACATGTAAAAGTAGACCCCACAGCGAGATTTATTTGTCATGCTGTCCTCCATAAAAGTGTGTAGCAAGGCAACGGTTGTTACGTGTGTTCCAATTACAGTCTGGCCTTCTCAGTTATAGTGCGTCACCTTTAACAGACTAGAGCTTTTATATTTAAGGAAGTGAAAGGGTAAGTTACATTAAAGTCAGCCTTCTCATCACTCTTGATGTCTTGTCAGGAGAAAAGTAACAGGGTCAAATCTAGGTTCACTCTGCTTTAGAAGCAGAGGAGTTCAGTGTGAGGACAGTTAAGATTGAGGCGTTGTGCAATCAGAAGACGGCTGTCACAGTGCCCTGATTTTTCAGAAATGTCCTCAGCTACCTTTTGAAGTATTTTTCAATTCTGAATTACTGCAAAAGTCTTCCTGGATGTATTCGTCCTACTTTGCCTTGTTTCATTTTCCAGCTGCATTGTATTGAGAGACAAAATGGTGACAAAAGCAATTAGCCATCTGTCTCTCTGTCAGGTAACTCTGAAGGCTGGAGAAGCAATGTGCAGGTCAGGGTTCCGGCTGATGCTTTAGCAGATCACTTGTGCTTATCTTACCTAATGGAAAAGGATGATGGTTATACAGTTAGATGAGTGAGTTACAGTCCCATCACGGAGCCCTGGCCAGTCATTGTGGACCCCTCTAGTGAAAGTAATTTTGAGCAGCGACATTCATTCTTGACCTTTGGGAACAGCATGTGGTGAAAAAAGTCTCGAGCACGAAGAAAAAGGGTCAATTTGCTTTCAAGGCTTTCAACAGCGTCTCATACTCTTCATTTAGTAAATGGAACTGGCTCAGGTGTTATCACAGTACCATAATCTGGTCCTTTAGTCCTACAGTAATCAGTGGTTGTATCTAGGAGGCAGACTGTGATCGCCCACAGTCAACTCAGTCACCTTGAACTCTTCGGTGTTGCAGCCGGCATTTCACATGCAGTGGAAAGCTTTTGTGGACTTTTGTGCCTACATTACTCTCACTCTACACTTGGAGATATGACACAAAATGGATAGTTATGATATCTACAGCAATCTCCTACAGGAAAGGACAGATCATTCATCTTGTCTTGTCAGACCACAGGCCATGAATGAATCAGGACTGCTGAGGAGGCTGAGAATCAATAAGGCTTGCCCATTTTAATAGAGTCACTTTATGAATGGATCAACCACTGAGTCTGTGGGAGAAAAAGGTGTATGCTGCCATCTAGTGGGTGGTCAGTACAGTTATGCATTTCTCAACGTTCATCACAAAGGCTTAAAGACAAATGGGAAGGGAGTGGGTGATGTCACTTAATCCATTTAAGCTTCTGAGGACTTTTATCTTCTCTGCTCAGGTGCTTTATGTCCCCAGACACTGGTGGCACTACGTGGAGTCACTGGATCCCATCACCGTCAGCGTCAACTCCTGGATCGAGTTGGTAAGCAACCCGATCATGTCTCTCCCTCAACCCTGAACTATTAAACTCAAATCTGAAAAGATGTTCCACCTACATTTGTCCTGGAGAGCTGTTACTAGGGTTGATCCTAACAGCGTTCAGTGCTCCCAGGTGAAGGCTCTGAGTAATGAACAGGCCTGGCAGTAAAAGATTCCCTGTCATTATGATGAGTGTGTGCACAACGAGGACTGTGCGCAGCATGAAAAGTTCCCCACACAAATGTTTATTCAAAGAGTGGGTCCCACTCCAGCTTCCCCTGCAAGGTCACCGACACAACAAAACGTGCCTGCGGTGTACCCCCACACCGTCTTCACCGTTCACTGTAATTATCTTGATATGCAGTACTCATACTTACTTTGCTTGGCTTTTTGTTTTCTGTTCCTGCACAGGAAGTGGATGACATGGCAAGGGTTAGTGAAGCTGTGACCAAGGCGGTTGTCTGCGCCCTTAAGAGTGCACCTAGTGATGACAACAGTGACAACTGGCTCAATCCCACTGAGGTAGTCAATACTAAATCAATAATGTTTGTAGTCTTTGTGAACGATTTACACATTCTTGTTTCTGTTTAGCTTTGAAAAACCTCAAGGCTGTGTCTGGAATGGTTCTCTCTACTACTCACGTCTCACTGTAGAAGGGCTTTTATCCAGAGGACTGTATGGTGGATAAGATACACATTTGGTCACTGCTCATGTCAATCCTTTGATCCGGTAGTGTCCTAAATTAGGTCTGAGAATTAATTTAATATTATCATCCATCAACTTTTAATTTAAATGTATCTTGATGATATGTTACTTTATAATAATTCACTCTACAGTCTACAATAGTGTTTCTGTTTTGTTGACTCAACACCCATACAATGAGTCAGAAAGCCCAGCTCTGTACACGGCACCTAACTGTTTTTGGTCTGTACAAGAACTCCTCCATGGTGCAACATTATTGGTGTAAAGTATAGCTGATGTTTGTGCTTGAACTTATCCAGACCTCCACGAGCTTAATGAGACTCTTGTCTGCGTATGATAGATTACTAACCACTGTACCTCCCACACCTTCTTCTCTGTGTATCAGTTGGCACAGCCAGGCTTCTTCTACCAGTCAGAGGGTATATTTATCCCGCCTACAGGAGGTCATTTACTCTGTAGTCACAGTATGAGCTGCAGTATAGAAACACAGATGTTGGGGAGAGACTAAACCTCCTGGGATGCTTCCTGTAACTACAAAGAGGAGAGGGACTGAACTTAAAAACCCTCAAACTTTCTCAGCGTTTAGAGCTGTTTTTTTTTTCTTTTACCAAGGTAGACAGCTGACACATAATATTGTGCTATACTGGAGCTTTAAATCAGGCACTATAAATCTGAATAGTTTATAGTTATAGAGTCCAGAGAGTTTAAAGTATTTAGAAAAATAACGTCAGTCATTTCACTGCGGTCTTTCTAAGACAGCTATATGAGTTGTAACGAGGGTTCTGCAGGACCAGTTCAGTATAATTTATCTCAGCTTGTCAGCATGTAAACAGAGACATTAATATAAGCTAAAAGTACAGAAGGTTCCCCCAAAACTTTTAGTAACCAGCTGCTGTAATTGTAAGAGGTAATTACTCTGATGATAGACCAATTAAACCAATTAAACAAAGTTTAGAGCCACTGTGTGTTTAATATTATTTGATTATAGCTTCTTTCAAATTATTCAGATGGCAAGTTTTTGTGAGAAAACTTGAGAAAACCGGTGCAAGCTGTTACTTTTACTTCATTCACCTCACTGATCCGGGGGGTTGGATCTGTGGGGGAGTAAGGACAATATATTAACTCCTATTGTTCTCTGCAGTAGTGTGTTTTTATGGAACTAACTGAAGTCACATGTTTTGCATTAATTATGTGTCAGGTGGGGTTTGGTATCTGTAACAGTGTTTGTATTACGTCTCTGCAGGAAGGTGTAGCATCCCATAATGAGAACATGCAATATGTGAACCTGGCAGTGAGAGCTTTGGCTCAAAGACAGAGGGGCCTCTGCCACAGCAAGCTGACCCAGGACCCGAGAGACACCCTTCCAGTCAAGCGGGACTCCAGAGGACAAATCAGGAAGAACAGCGATTTGGTAACAGATTCTGTGCCCTTCAGCGTTCCCTTCGGACCACATCTCACTCCTGTACGCTGTCAGCAAGATTACTCACCAGAAACGAGGGGAACGACCACAAAAGATCCAGAGGCCAGCTCAGATACAGCACCGAAAACCAAGCTTGCATCTGCTGTCAGACTC
The DNA here is from genome assembly GCF_004916995.1 of Morone saxatilis. Taxonomy (NCBI): domain Eukaryota; kingdom Metazoa; phylum Chordata; class Actinopteri; family Moronidae; genus Morone; species Morone saxatilis. The sequence goes on along the minus strand of NW_023340095.1, from coordinate 20,684,484 downwards.
CACCAGGGAAAAAATGAATGTATCCACGGTTTAACTCAATGTAGACCACGTGACTGTGCTGATGGGACGTCAGAGAACTCTTCAGTGGATTATGAGGAACCAGTACACCCAGTAATAACCACTAATGACCTGTTAGACTGCCTGGTGCATCCTGATATCATCGCCCGTGTCACTAAGCTTTTACTGGAAAGGCACACATATAATGAGCCCCAAGAGGAAGAAAAGCCCCTGATTTGACTAGTAATGGTCTCAGTTTCAGAAGCGATTTACAATCTGGAAACATGAGGACAAGGCTGTCTTAACTTTTCTACTCTGGATGTCTCACTGTTGTTTGCAGTGATGGAGAGCTGTGGAAAAAAGCAAAAGAGGCTGCAGAAATCCAAGCTACCAGTTATGCTTTGGTGTCAGTAAGAAGTGAGAAAGGACTGATGAAGAGTTTCACCCCGCTTTTCTTTCTACTCTCATCTGTCAAGAGTCCTCCCGGGACTAACTCCGGATGCGAGAAGTCACAACCAAAACTAATCGTAATGTGACGAGTGACGGCATAAAGTGGCTCTACCATTTCCTTGTTTTGTTTTGTCCCGCACATACTAATCCTGTTTGGTTCCTCCAGGGTAAGAAAAATGAACACTTAAATCAATTTGGTATGGTAATAAGCCACATAATTCAAGGTAATATTACTGAGATGTGAACATTTGTTTGCTGCATAATGTTTACCTGTCATTTGCTAATGAAAATTGTCATTGTAATGGGCTGGTGATTGATGAAAGTTGTGTAAGGAGCCATGAATGAAATGGCTTTGTTTGAATACAGAGTGGCACCATAGGTCACACATCTCTAAGAGAAAAGAAGGTTGTACATGTAGAAGAATAACAAATGAAACAAACAATTTCTTTGCTAAATTTGACGTCCTCTTTTTTTTTTTTTTCACCGACATGAATTGTATTCTAGAGACTGATAGTAGGTTTGACCAATTTAACACAACACATTATGCTACAGAATTGATTTAGTTATTAAAATGAGAAAACTGAGAACAATGAACATTATAATTTTCAAACAGCACAAAAATAAGTGTCAGCATCACTGTCTATTTATAGAACTTTATAGGGAGCAGCATAATTTACACTTTCCCTGAATAAGAATATATTTTATGACTTTAAAGGACCATACTGTTGGTTTTGCATGTTTTAGCATAACTACTGATCATATTTACAATAAGTTATTTATTTTCCTCCTGCTGTGCAGTAACTCAGTTCAATGTGCAGAGCCTTTAAACCCGTTTGAAAGAGACAGTGAACCTTCCCTGTTGTTGTGTGGTAATGCAAATAGCTACGCATTTCTTTGATGATTTGATGTGTTCAAGGATGCTGTCACATCTGACATTCGGCAGTGACGAGCTTTCAGAAAATCAAACCCAGAAGACAGACGGTAAGAAAACATTCTCAAACGAATATGAATGTGGTTGTTTGCCTCAGATATCAGATCTACAAGCACAGTTTTTAAAACAATCCCTGCTTGCAACTGCCCTACCAATCAGTAATCGATAGAGGAGCTCACTAAAAAAAGCCTACAAATGTTCATTGGGATGATTACAATTTTTTTAAATGGTATGTTTTGATAAATGGGTAATGGTAAAGCTACATTTTTTTTTTGAATGAATGATCTATAACATGCAAAACCACCAGTACCTTTAGTCCTTTAATAGCATTATTATAAGCACACAATGTAAACTGAACCATTTCTCCAGCGTGTTTTGTCAAAGGCAGTATACGTTAAGATTATCATAGAAAATATAACATTTTGACATAATACGAAACAAATATATACAGCATATGATATTTAACATTCATTTGTAATAATATTGATCATACTGAGGGAAATCACATTATTTAGCCTCTTTTAAATACTGTTTCATGTATTCAGTCTCATTCAGAAAATACTTTCCTGTTCTCTGGTTAAAAAAGCTTTCAGTGAATGGAGTGTTAAAGGTTTATAATAATAATAATACATTTTATTTAAAGGCGCCTCTCTGGGCACTCGAGGACACCGTACAACACA
>NW_023340095.1:20674425-20682401 GCF_004916995.1 Morone saxatilis | reverse complement strand
TACAACAAAAAATAATAACATAAGAAACAAGAAACAGATAAGAAAAGACAATGTATACAGTTAAGTGGGGGTATGCAATTCTGAAAAGGTGAAGTTTTTAGTCTTGATTTGAAGAGTGTGAGAGAGTCCAGGTTCCTGAGGTCCGGGTGGGGGATGGAGTTTCCAAAGAGTCGGGGGGCAGAGCAGCTGAAAGCCCTGCTCCCCATGGTGACGAAGGGCGGGCGGGAGGGGGGAGGCACGAGGAGGTGGACAAGGGAGGCGAGATCTTGACGGGAAACGGAAGGGGGCAATTGAGGAGTTTACAATAAGGAGAAAGGCTGTATGGATGGCCTTGAACGTAAACAGGAGAATTTTTGTAGGTCAATGGCTGGAGTAAGGGAGGCCAGTGGAGTTGCGTGCCAGAACAGGGTGTGTGGTGGATGGAGGGCGTTCTTGAGATGATTCGACTGCAGCGTGCTGAACCAGTTGAATTGGATGGAGTTATTTGTCGGGTAGAGCCGAAAGAGAAGAGTTGGCATGAGTCGATCGGGAGCGACGGTGAAAGCGCTGTGTACAAGAATGGCAGTATGAGAAGAGAGCGCGAGCGATTAATATGCGTATGGAGAATGAGTCGCAGACGGCGGGGATGTTATTGATTATGGGCATTGGAAAGATTAAAGTGCTGTTCAAGGCATGACACCCAGACTTTCTTAAACCTGCGGGGGGAAGGGAACAGAGAGTGCAAGGGTTTGGCCCTGAGGGAAAAACTGGGTCAGCTTGTTGGAAAGGGGTGATTTAGGCCAAGTAAGGAGTAGTTCTGTGGTTTGATCACGGTTGAGTTTTGAGAAAGTTGGCAAGGGAACCAGGATTTGAGTTCAGTGGAAGCCAGTTCAGTGAGGAAAAGCAAGGGTGGAGAGTGGAATTGCGTTTGTGGAGAGCGTAGAGCTGGGTGTCATTCCGCGTAGGCAGATGAAAGTGGCATGTTGTATTTGGCGAAAATATTGCCAAGGGGAAGGACGGGTAGATGATGAACAGAGAAGGCCCCAGACGACCCTGGCACACATGGTGACTGGCGACGGGTGGAACTGAAGGATTGGAGTTGGATAACGTGTGCGCGCTGAGAGGTAGGATTAAACCAGTCAGAGGCTGCGTCGCGTGAAATAGCCAATGAGCATTAGGTCTGTTGAAGGATAGTGTGGGAATGGTGTCGAGAGGCTGCACTTTAGATCAAGGGAGGATGAGAGATAGTGAGTGAAACCAAGCTCGGCTGGCAGCCGAGGAGTGTTTGTGATTTTGATTAATGCAATTCAGTGCTAATGAGGGGGCGGAAACCAGGACTGGAATTGTCATACAGGTTGTTAAGGGTTAGATGAATGAATTGGGAAGCAAACAGGTTTTTTCAAGGATTTTTGGAGAGGAAAAGTCTAGATTGGAGAGTGGGACGAAGATATTATTAATTATTATGGGTCAGGCCACCAGGCTTTTTTCAATGATTGGAGAGATGGCAGCAGTATTTGGAAGGTAGTGTAGGAACAATTTCCAGTGACGGAGGTGAGAATGCGATGATGGTAGAGATGAGAGAAGAAGGAAGGCAGGCTTTCACGCAAGAACTGTGAGGGATCTTGCTGTGCTCTAGTGCGACATCTATTAGCAGTGAATTTCATATATATGTCTATAAGCTTTGATGTCTCCCACAAAATCCCATGAAGTTGTACCTGTTCCAGTCCCGCCCCCTCTGCCACAATCAGCACTATCACGTTCCCAAACGCAACAGTGAGCAGCCAGCCGGCCTGCAGGACGGACTTCATGTTGGCTGGAGCCTAGAGGGCAGAGAGAGGTCCGCAGTTGATAAAGAAAGCACAAAACAAAGCAGTGCTGGGTTCAGACAAATATTTAAAGGTTCCATGAAATGGGATCATTACTTCCTAATCCTAAAAAATGTTGAGTGTGTGACATCAGACAAACAACAGACTGAAGGGTAAACCAATGGGCTAAAAGTTATGGAGAGAAAAGCTGTTTAATTTCACAGAACAGGCAGCAAGGCAGGGTTGTTGGAACATTTCTAGATTACTTTTTTTATTGGTTTGACACTGATGAAGTCTTAAGTCACCGCTGAAGATGTAATGTTTTCCAAAAAGTATCAGTTTTCCTAAAATGTTCTGATTTGTACAGTGGTACAACGGTAATGAGTGTTTGATTACTCAAAGGTTTTCAGTGGAGCATTAGGAATATAGAGAATACAGAGTTATTTCCCAACTGATAGACGGTGTGTATCATGGCCAACCTGTGAGTAGGAGAACTCCAGGCCTGTGATGGAGAACATGACCTCTCCAGTTGTTATGAGGACATACTGGGGGATCTGCCAGGCGATGTGCACGTTGTTGGCTTTCACATCCTCCATCTTGTGAGCCCTAACATTACTGAATTCCTGAATACACACACACACACACACAGAGGGTTCTGTCACGCTGTGCAACTGGTGAGATCTGCATATCAAGCTTGTATAGTAAGCATCCTGACCTCCATGAGTAAGACAGTGTAGGAGGCTCCGAAGTCCAGCAGTCCAAGGTTAAAGTTGGAGCACTCTTTTGACTCTAGGCTGCAGCTGACTTCTGCGTATCTACCCGGAGGCAGGAGGTACATGAAGGATGAGATAAATGAGAGAAGAATAAAAAGCACATTGTGATTTGACTAGCTATGTACAAGTTGAATTTAAAAAATTAAAAATATCATTCATACATAAAATTGAACTCATTTTTCAGTTCAGGCAAAATAAGGGTCACAAGAGTGGTTAAGTGGGAGGAGTTATTTTAGGCATCATTTGTCCCCAAGGTAAAAGTCTTTTCTTCATTTTCTGCATTAACAACATTAGGTGATTGACAGTTGGAGAACTAATCCTATTGTTTAAAAAAAAATATATATAACCAATATAGCCAATAGCCATGTCTGAGGCAACAGAACAAACGTTTGAGTCCGAGACCGAACTCGAATGTTACATCAGTGTGTAGAGCTGTAGAGAGTCGGGTGATAATTCTCTGTGTGTTCACCACAACAAGCGACCCAACGGCGGCTCGGCTAGACAGGACAGGCTTCAGGATTTCGTTTATACTGATTTAGACATCTGTCCTACTCACTCTCCCCGATCCACAGTCTTGTTAGGAGACATGTCACCAGAGGGCACGTGGAAAGTCACATCTCCCACAGTCAGGTTTATTGCTTCTGGCAGTGTGTTGAGGAACCTGTTAAATTAGAATTAGAATAACTCATGAGCAGACATAACTGATTATTCAAGTTAGCTAAGTTGACCTCAATTTTTACAGCAGCACAGAACGAATGAGTTTAAAATGTTTGGTTTGTAAGTATATGAGTCATAACCTCTGAGGTTGAACATATCTTACCTCAGGAGAGGATTTCCATCTTCATTTTTCTTTATGTAGTCGCCCACCTGGATAATTAAAAAACACACAATTCACATGACATAAATCTGTATTTGTGTTTGTGTGTTCTTTAGTCACTGGTTTCCACCAATCAGGATTCACCAACATTTAACCCCCAGTTGTGGGGTTGATGGTATACCAAATTTGAAAAAAGTCACGTTTCTCTGTGTAAGACTTTTAAGTAGTGTTAACTTGTTAAATTTGCCTTGTTAGGCAAAAAAACCCCACATCATGCTAATGTTAAAATGTTACAAACATCTTTATACTAAATAGAAGATAAAGTTACATCTGCCCAGTACATTTCTCTTCTCTTTCTCTTTGTGTGGCTTTCCTGAATTTTTATTATTCTTATAAGATTTTTTTTTTACACAGAAGATACTGTTACCCTCTTCTGCTGAGCAAAATTAATTAAATTAAGCTTAAATTTAGACCTTACATTCTTCCCATTGGCTCACAGGCCTGGGGTCCCCAGATGTAAGATGCACAGTTGGACCCTTGCACAGATGATTTATCTAGTATTTGAGTTGTAAACTCGTAATAAGTAATACCCAAGAAAGTTCTTTTCAAAACTTTGACTGTTATCTCTTATTCAGTCATGAATATTTAATGATATTGAAAGACTAAACCCATCTTCAGAGGCACTCACAAGTTTGCACTGGACTCCAGTAGTTTCAGAGAATACGATGAGACTGTAGGAATTCTGTTGGTTAAATATGTGTTGACACTCTGAGGTTGCTCCATTCAAAGTGACTTCAATCTTCAGCATCTTGCTGGGCGCCCCCAGTGGAAGCATCTCATATTTCGGAGGGTCCTGACAGAGACACCAGGGGGTTAATGTTAAGCTTCTTTCCAAAATCTCCACTGTTTGAAAAACGTGATAAAAAGAGAGAATGACATATAGTACATCACTCAGTATTAGAAGAAAGTTACCTGAAGGTATTTGATCGGTTCTGGAAATGGGTTGCTGCCGGGGATCTGCAGACTGACGTCCCCTCCTGCCAGGTTAAAGACCTGCAGGAGACAGTTCCCCGCAGGTGCAGGATCCACCACTGTTTTCTAGCAGACAGTGAAGGAAATTAGAGCACAGCACCCCCATACTGATACATTTCAGAGAACACAGTCTCTGAAAATTCAGACATGTGCTTAAATATGTTATTTTTATGGTTCACTGAGCTCTCACTTTTTCAGATATGCTCAGGGGATTATAATGGGATTAAAATACAACAAAAGATGGAAAACAACATTTTTTAGCAAATTAGACCACGATGTCCAAGCTCACAATTTATTGTTCAGTCCAAGGATAACTGTATATTTTCTTGACAAAATAATATTGTAACAAATCTGGCCAAGATGATTATACCATGAAGTTTCCATTCTGGCACACAAGCTTTAGAACAAGTAGGACACATGTGGGCAGATGATTTTAAATGTGCCTTGTGAAGACCGCTCTAATTTCAGCTGTCATCTTATTATTGCATTTCTTTATGCAGAAATTAATTCTTGTTTATATAACAACCTATCTGTAAGACAGTTCAGTGTTTTCCAGGAGATCGTTTTCTTCCATTGAACAATTCCAGGTTTTCCAGGATGCATGGCAGCTCTGGTTTTATTTAGGTAGCAGTCTGTGTACACGCAAGTAATCCTATGTGTGTAAGTGAATAAAGGTTTTCGGTGAGGGTCTCTTTAATTCTGTAACAGGAGTGAAGATAGACAATGGCTGCTCATACATACCACAACGTTCACCTCCACCAGTGTGGCCGCTCCGAAGGCCAGCGCTGCAAAAACCATCCCTGCGGCCATTTTCCTGAGAGGCCTGAGGGCAGGGAGAGTAAGTGACAGTTTCATTACTGTGTTTACCGCTCTGAAAGTCAAGCTTTATCACTTTATAAATCTGAACGGTGATTTCCACATCAGTGTCCTCACTGATCTCTCGCCTGATAAGAGGCCGCCTCATCACTTGTTTTGACGTAATGCCATCTGTTGCAAATGTTACCTTTATAACCTGAGCCATTCTCTGAAAAGCATTAATATAATCAGTAATTATAATAGAGAGCATTTGTACTTTTGGAAATAGAAATGTGATGTATTTATTATACAAAGCAAATTTTGTGTTTTGCAATGCGCCGTTACAATTTCTGGATAATAAAGACAACCGCTGAGTGCTCTACACACATTAAAATCCCACTCATCAGATTTAAATTTGTAAATGTACAGTATGTCTGCATATGTGCGCACAGACCTTTCCTTCATTCGTTAACTATTCATTGTCCCGAGGTGATACAAATGTGAGGTCACATGGCTCATTTTCCCAGTTTAAGAGACTTCTTAAATGTTTATGTCTGCAATAAAGATGGGAGTATCCAAAACAACAGGCTTCTACTCACGTGATGTTGATTCTGCAAAGGCCAACGAGCGGATATACGATGAGGTCAAAGATGGGCACGAAGAGAAGAATCATCAGCGCATTCAACATCTGAAACAGGGAGGGAAAAACTGGCCATTAAATGACTCTATAAAAGCTCACTAAAACTCATAAAATCATAAAGGTTAGAGTTATACACGAATAAAAGGACTTATTCTGATTTAATATAGCCAGTAAAGAGATGGCAAGATGGGAGTGATTAAGAGCTGTAAAAGTGTTTTCATGTCAAACATTAGTCATCTTTAATGCTTTACTTGAGTTGTACAGATGTGGCACACTGGTCTGTGTTTTTTTTTTTGTTTTCACATGAAAAATACATGTTTCCAGATGGCTGAGAGCGTATGTCGAATATAGACAGCAGTCTACTTCAGTACACAGAAATCAAAACAGATCAATGATTATTATTGAGTGCTGACGTTTAGCTTTAAGTGTGTTTCAGGTGTTCATTTCAATACTTGTAGATGATCCTAAACAGGACTAGACAACCATGAACTTTTTATGGCCAAACAGTGAAATGAACAGGACCATGTACAAAAAGGTCTACAGTCCCAATACTGATCGTCTGATGTGAATGTACCCTCAAATTAATGGAACTGTTTGACTGTGCTGATATTGATTTCCCACACTGGGGAAAGGGAAATGACTAGTTAGCTGGGCATGTTAACAATTACTGCTTACATAAGAGCATACCAACACTTTTGAATTTTGCATTTTGGTTATTTTGGAAAGGGAAAAAGCAGTTCACCCTTTAAACTCTTTAAATGTGGAATATGAACCTTATTGCATCCATGCACACCATTGTGGCATGTGGAGAAATCCAAAGAGTGACAGACCTGCTATAGCCACGGTTGCTCAGATATGATTGGACAGTAGGGGAGAGGTTTAATGAACAGTACATTAAGATGCTGTTCTGTGTTTGTTACATCCATGCACAAACAGGAGGATAGAAAATGGCTGATCATTTAAACACTGTTGTCCTTATTCATTTGGCAAGTGGCCATGCTCTCTAATGTGTGCAGATACAGAAAATAACAAGTTCATTAGTTCATTATTACTGCATCACAGTGTTCCTTATTTACCTTTTCTAATATTTCTTAAATCAGAACACCCTGTCATCATTATAGCTTATTTCACTGCGAGTGGGCGGGAACTGCACATATACCTGCATTTGGTCCGGCTTAATAGTGAAGGAATCTCCCTGTAATAAAACAAGATGATTTCAGCTTAACAGGGCAGTCATTTAATCTTTAACTTCATAAATCTGACAGGAGAAGCAGGGTTTGAACTTGCCAATAAACTTCAGCACTTCACTTTAACCTGATGAGTGAGTGTGTGATTTATCAGGGCTATAAACTATAATTTACTGGAATAGACAAATTACAACTACACCCTAACAAAGGGAATGTGTGTTTTACAAGACAGTGTGTACAATCAGATGAATTCTGAATGCCACCCACTGATATCAGAGTGCAATAAAAGATGTTATCAGCTTTTTCACATTTTGACCACATTGTTAAGAAACTCTTACAAAAGCCATGTTCATCCTCGTGGCTTGAAGTGTCCAGCGGGAACCCTGCAATAAAGAAAAACACTGTTACTGTCCACTGTAGGCCACAGCTCAACTGTTACTCAGCAAAATGATTCTTTAACCACAGCAGACTCGTTTTGTGTATTTCTCTATGTGGATAATAATGAAGTGAAGCTGTAAATATTTGACATGCCTTCCTACAAAGATGTAGGTTTGATTGTCATTCTAAAGTTGTTTCAAATGAACAATGAGTTCAGGAGGAATGCAATTCAGGAATTTTGAATGTGGCTTTGAGGTATTGCATAATCAGATGGTTGTGCTGAGTTTTGGCCAGAGGAAAAGATAACGCATAGTTATGGGATTTTATAAGAGAGCTTCAGACACAAGACCTTGACCTTAAGAATACTGGTCTTGTATGTACTATCAAGAATTGGGTATGACACATGGTTAAACTCAATAAAACGTCTTCTCTCTCTGTACTTAGTGAAATGAAGCCACCACTGCAATGTTACTTAAACCTGCAGGTCGAGAGGGATTTAAGTGGAAGTCAAACTTCACTGATAACTTATTTCTATTCATCCAACTACTTTAAGGCTCTTGTACACTCGCC
>NW_023340095.1:20666141-20674325 GCF_004916995.1 Morone saxatilis | reverse complement strand
TTGCTATTTCTACGCACTAGAAGAAGAAGAAAAAGGTAAACAATGGCGACCTCTTTTTTGATTTTCCAAATCGGTCGCGGAGGTTCTTCCAAATTTTCCAGCATATGGCCCCCCTCATTTCTGTGTTCCTTCATTGAAGGATCGTACAGATGCCTGTAAGAGGCGCACTTGCTCAGAAAGCTTGCCCTCGAACTCGTCCATCTTCCTGTTCCTGTTGTTGGCGCGCTCAGCTGAAAAATAAAGAGTCTTGCGCGACCTGGCCTAAATCCTGGCGCACCAGCGAGATCTACATCATTTTGACGTCACATTGTCGCGCGACAGGTCGGGAACGGCGAGTATACAAGACGCTTTAGTCTCTGAACACTACATACTATAATTCACATACAACACTTCATTTGGATAGTCAACAACCAGTTTCTGACATTACACCGCTGTGGTTAAAGTTTGATTATAGGCACAAGAAACATCTTGGTTAGGGTATGATCATGAACACATTACATATACTTTAATCTTTTAAACATCTACAGACGAAGCGAAACATCTGAAATGTTACAAATACTCCTGCCTACCAGCACCTTTAAAGGTCATTAATTTATATATTGTATCTTTTTTGTTCAATCTGTACAAAAGCTAACGTTTAAAAGCAACAATTTGATGGTGACCTTTTTGGCTGGGTCTATAACTTTGTTGTGGAGTTTCCACTGGTTTCCTGGGATTTAGTTTTACAGGTATGTGGTCATAAACCTCCCTGAGGAGGATATGGATGTCTGAACCAAAGATAATGGTTAATAGGTTAATAAGTCTCTCGTCCTCACGTACCTGCTGATCAAACAGAGCCCAGAACATTGGCAGCGGGATGTAGAGCACCAAAACCCGGAGCACCATCTTTATCTCCTGGATCAGACGCTTCTGTTAACACACGAACACACAGGTGGACGGGTTATTGATGACCAACACTCTTTTGACTTTTTCCAGATGGACAAATACAAATGGTTGTATGAAGAGTTAATAGTAGGAATTATTTTGTTACCGAGTACTTCTCGTCAGCCCAGTCCAACCAGTGCTTTCTCTGAGGCTCATACCTCCGTCTCTGCCAGCGGTTTTTGATGGCAAACTGCAAACCGAAAAAACAGAAATTAAAAAATAACCTTTATTACAGCACAAAACGAGTTTTGGCAGTAAATAGAGATGAATAAATCAGTTTGCACTTTCATAAATCATTTGATACGATTCAGATGACTCACCCCAATGCAATTGCAGACTTCCAGCAGGATGTTTCCCTGGGGAGGATTCCTCTTGTACAGGCTGCTGCCGGCAATGAACACAACTGTACAAGATGGATGAAGAGTTAGACAGTTTATGTTGGAAATGGCTCAGCTGTTGTGCAAACAATTGCTCCACTTGCCTGGTATCAGGAGTACCACATGCTCATATCAGCTATATGTATTCCCTAGCCAACAAGAGGAAACAGCAGATTCTGACAGAGTTGTTTACCATTTAAGGATTTCTGTCCTCTTACAGTGGCTTATGAAATGTTGTAAACATGCCAAGCTTTAGTCTGGCAGTTCACACATTGAAAGCCGTACTTTGTCTCACCCACGCTGCGATCTGTCCGCGGCCCCTCCGGTTATAAAATCAGTTTGTTTTCACAGTGAGCGGTCAGCCAAGCATGAATCCCATAAGGTCCAGTGGGGACGGGGATTCAGAGGCAGAGACAACTGCCTGTCAGGACGTATGTGGAGGGGCCTTGATCAAGAGGAAGCCCAGCCTGTCAAAAGCTGGACTTCATACAAACATGCTCTCAGCATGCAGATCGCAGCCTGAACTAATTTGGGATAATGAAATGTGACAATTAATTTGGACATTCCAGTTGAGAACCGGTTCCAAAATGATTTGATCCATCGGAATCGTATGCCTCAGTTCAAAAGCTTATCAATTCCTTTCATCAATGCCGGCATGTTTTTCTGACAGTTGCACATTGCAAAACAATGATGTCAAACTCATGCGTCTACACTGCTAGAAACAATCCAATGTGTGGCTTCATTTGACGATGAAAGATGACAACAGCACAGATAAGCATATACGCTAATGGAATTGGTATCAAGACATTCTTATGGATTCTCATCCTTATTCACTGTCCGTGCTTTCACTACTATGTGGATTACATCTGACTGGATGATGTTACAGGTGGATGGACGTGGACTCACCTAAAGCCACGACCATCAGAGCTGCAGGAACCCCGAAGGCCAGAGCGTAGCAGTCACCACCGAAACACTGCACATCACCTGCGGCAGCAAGTCCAACGTTAGTGGCATAACACAGTGATGTTCAGTGAACCACATTAGGTATATGAATGCTCACCTCTCAGTACGGGTGTAATCACAGTTGACAAGAGGCTCCCAGCGTTAATTGACATGTAGAAAATGGAGAAGAATTTCTGCCTCTCGCTGACCTGGAGGTGATCAACAAACTAAAGATGAGACACTGATTTGATCTGAACATTGTATTTTATGATATTTCAGTCCCCATTAAGGTTTCAGGCTAGTTTTCTAAACACTGTGATTACTGTGTAAAGCTAAATATAAGAGACACGATGCAATTCTAGCACTGCAGAGATTTATGTAACCCATTTTTAATTTGTTTTTCTTTTCTGGCAATCCTATATTAAAGCTGCTTATTTGTTACTTTATAGTCAAAACTAGTACAAACATAAACATTTAAAGCTCTGTTTGGTCTATAACATCGTACTGAGTGCATAATGGTGGCATAACAGTTAAGCAGCTTTTACAGACACCATTACTTTAATTTATAAAAGTTATTTGCTAATTCAATCAAAGTCCAACAGCAAAGGATGGTCCTTTGAAAGACTTGAATGAATTTACACTCACTACCGATCTGATTTTTCTAGATATACATGGATTTTAGTGGCTACATTCACAGATTATTGTTATTACTGTGTCCTTTAAACTGCGTTTAAATTTTCAAACTAAAGAAGAAGAAGCCTTACATTCTCCTCGTCAAACTGGTCTCCTCCAAACGCTGCCACACAGGGTTTGATTCCCCCGGTGCCGAAGGCTATGAGTATCAACCCTACCATGGACAGAGCGCTGCAACACACACAGATGATATATAATATATATATATATATATAGAGAGAGAGTACGTATTAACTGTCGTAATAACACTACAGTATTAGTATATTCATTGATTCGTCAATCAATTAATCAGAATATTAATACATTGTGATATCATTCATTTATCGGGGGGGTTCTGAACTGAGAAAAAGCTGCTAATCTAGTTTTAAAACAATTTTGATTAATTTGATTCATCTATTAAAAGTTATGTAATTTATTTATACATTTAAAAAGAACTTTCAAATATATTTTAAAAGAACATAGTCATACAATACAGTAAAGAGGAGGGTAAAGAGATGCCAAACATTTGTTCCAGTTTCTAAAGAAGGAAACTTTGATGTTTTCTCAGACTGTTTGAACTTATGTACATGCCATACAGTCTAATTGACTGTTTAATAATTTGTAAGAGTAATTTAAGTAATTTGTAAAATAGAGAAAATAATATAAACATATAAATATAACATATAAATCGATAATGAAAATAATCATTGAAAATGATGATCTCATGTTGAAGACCTGAGAACCACTGCCTACATCTCTATTATATTGAGCGATTCAAAGTGAAAAAAAAATGGAAATTCAGTCTGATACACAGTAATGATAAAGAGCGCTTTGGCTACATTCACACTGTAGGCACAAGCGTCCCAAATCAGATTTTTTTTTTGCTTACATGTGACTCAGATCTGTTCATGACAGTGTGAACAACACGGATCACATGGAATCTGATCTTTTCACATACAGGTCTGATTTTTTGCAATGTGACCTCAGTAGTAACAGTCATCCATTTTTATGTGATTATGTGAGTCACTCTAGATCAACATCTGTCATGCTGGTCACTTCAGGACGGTGACCTGTTCACACAGGAATATGATATGGGCCAAATTTAGAAAGTAATATGAACAGCCAAAAAAAATACCAAATCTGATCTGAGCAATAAATTTAGAATTGAGCACTAAGGCTTGCAGTATGAACATACACACACCTTATTGCTCTGTATAACATGACTGAACTCAGTTTCTGCCTGCTCAAAATAAGCGAATCAGCTGCTGATAACTTACATGTGCACATCGGTGTTCCCCACAGTGGGAATGGCACCCACCGACTTGACCACATGGCCGATCACATACACAATGGACAGGTAGACGATGGTCCTGTGGACAGCAAACTGTGATTACGTACATTCAGATTGCACTCTTATTATATCTGTGAGTGTGTGAGTGTGTGTGTGTGGCCCGAGTGATTCATCTCCACTAATAGGTGCTGTTACACAATTCAGACAAAGCTCCCAGGTTAAAGGGATGAAACACTGCATGATGTATCGCAAATTGAAATCATGTGCCACAGATGACGATGCATGATGATCATTTCTATTAACTGCAACTATTTTGTTTTATTTCTTAAATTGTCACACCCCATCTATGACACTATGACACCTAACACACCTCCCGTGACTTTTTTTTTGTAGTAGATATAATTATCTGGACACATAGTTTTCAGCACACTGCGGATGAGTTGCTTTTTTAATCTAGCTTTCAATAACACATAAAACTAAAACTACTTGCTTGATACCTCTGTTTTTAGTTATTCTGTATGAATGCACACAAGGATGAAACACACAGGGACTCACTTGAATTTTCCAAGCCAGGAGTCAGCGATGAGAGCTCCCAGTATGGGTGTGAAGTAGCAGAGGCTGCTGAAGGCATGGTAGACAGCGGTGGAAAGGTCCTTGTCCCAGTGTAGGTATGTGAGGAAGTAGAGTGTCAGCACCGCTGAGAACAAACACACTAGCATGAGCTGTGACCCAGCTCAGGGGATCGATACTCCCAAGCCCACATGTAACGTCGAAATACCTCAGAACATGTCAACAAGATCTGTTCTATCCCAAAGCATCTTCCTCCATTATTCAAACCCACAGATTTATTTTATTTAGTTCATGCTAAGGAGAGCCCAATGTTTCCAAAGATATCAAATTTTTCTGGCTGAATTTGGAGGGAACGTGTATAAAATGATGGACAAAACATCTACAATATTTCCATCTGATAGAATGGTTGGGTTTGAATATTTAACTTATTTAACAAGCTAATTGAAGAATAGGGCCAAAATGATACAATATATATATGAGATACCTTAAAGCCACTGCAGAAAAAAATAAAGGGGATGTAGAGGGAAGATCTCCTCTGTTTGCTGTTGTTACCAGCCTGGAGGTGTTTTTCATGACAACATTAGCCATTATGGATGAACAGGAGTCACATGTCCATGTTTACCATTAACCTTGTAAGCTGTTTGTCCAACATCTGCAAGTATCACAGCTTATATTGTAAACTCTGCAACCAGAGAACCTGTCGCGCTAACATATACCACTTTGTCTGCCATTTGGTAGAAAACACTGAATTATATGACCCAAAATGTCTTTAATCAAGGTCCACTTTCTAGCTTTTTCCTGAGCTTCCACTCGCATGTTGTGGTCTTCCTGAACAGTTGGAGTTTGCTGCGAGTTGAGATTAAAAGCAGACATTGAGATACGCTTTTGTTTTTTTTGTCAAACTATGTTAAGAATGAACTTTGACAAGTTCAATCAAAAGCTGTTCAGTTGCATTAACAGCATGTTATATACTGTACAAGTTTAGTAGTAGTAGTTTCACAGTTAGCAGTCCCTCTAGGAAGTTGCATTGTTTCTGTTAGCACTTTGCACAAATTCAACCAATCACTATGAATTCTACACAACGTCGCAATTTTGTCTAATCACCGCAATTATTCTGAAAATGTGACCAATCATTGTTATTTCACCAATCAGAGCAGCAATATAACCTGGAGGGACTGAGTTACTGTCATGGTAACAGAGTGCATTTTAAAAGGAGTTTGGTTTGGCGTTAACTGATGTCTTTAACATGATCTTTACCTATGTAGAGTAACAGATTACATAAATAATAAATAAATATATTGATAACAACAATAATTTGTAACCGATCTGCTAAAGGAATATATATATATATACTTCTCCTACAACTATTTTGTAGTGTGTGTGTGTGTGTGTGTGTGTGTGGCTGATTGAAGTAATGTGGCAGACAGACATGTCATGTGAGGGCAAGACAGAGACTCCAGCTTTATCTGTCTATTGTAGGTCCTCTGTTTTATTGTCAATTTAACAAGCTGAGCATCATTACCTATCCAACTTTGTGTCAAGCACTAAGCACAAGAGCCAAAGCCACTGAGTGAATACAGAATCTTGTTCCTTAGGTCAACCTATACTGCATCATGTTGTCCAGATGGAAGGTTTGCATACCTTTCATGCCATAGTAGGAGAAGCGTTCACAGAACTCATTCACCACTACGAAGCAGATGCTGGTTGGGTAATTGGTCCCACATAGTTTCTAGAAGAGGCAAAGTTTGTTAACTGAATGAGGTGCAACATATAAACATACAGTTTGAGACATAACTCACACACACACACACTGACAATAAATAAACCCCTGTCTAATCTCTTTTCTCTGAGTCAAATATAAACAAAAACCTTTTGTTCAATCAATAGTTTTACTATCTCTAACAGAGAGTTGATCGATAATTCGTTATGGAATGGTAGGAATGTGGCTGTTGCTTTCCTCCTCTTAGTCAGTGACTTATAAAGTAAATCATGATGCAGAAATAAAAGTTACACAAACTTCTGATACAATCAGCTAAACTGATGAAAAATGTCCAACATAATCTTATAATAAGATAATAAACTACAGGTTTTGTAACTAATAATAGTATTAGTTTATACTTATTAGACCAGCAGTTAGGAAACATGAGTCCCTTAAAATATGAATGAATCCTTAATTTACCCATTAAAACATACCCAACACCTTAATTGTGGTTTAAAATGATGCAAGCCAAACCCCTTAAAAACTTAATTTGAAAAGCCCTGTTTAATAAAGTACAATTCAAAACACACAATACGCTTGTATTGTGTGTATATATATATGAATGAATAAACTTAAGAGCTGAATCATTTAGTTGATAAGTCAATCACAGCAGTTGTGATAATCATTTAGATAAATCATCAAGTTGTGTTTTCTAACACATTTGAAGACATAACCTTTGGTTCTGGGAACTTGTGATCAACACTAATCTATTGAATTATCTCATCAGTTCATCAGTTCATCTAAAACATAATCAACAGATTAATCAGTAATGAAAAGAATGATCAGTTGCAGACCATGTAGGCTCCACACAGTAGCATCACCAGACTTTGCATCACCTGCAACTTTATAAATACTGCTTACATACTAACGTATCAATAATTTGACACTTAGTAAAAGTTGTTCAGAAGAGTACTCTTTAACATTTGAGTACTTTTAATACTTTTAATTTAATTTACTGCTAAAACTTTATGTCTATGTTCAAGTAAAATTTGGATTGGTTGACTTCTACTTCTAATAGAGGAAGCACTGCTCTGGTTTTGGTGCTGACTGGTGCATCCATATTGTAAAGAGTTATTTTTATGCAGTATTTCTTCTAATACTTATTTCAAGGGGCAGTTCCCTCAACAGTACAATACAACATATTTTCTCTTTTTCCTCTAGTAGCGTCTACCTCTGCAAACAGTACTTTTGGTTGTGTTTGTCTTGGTTTTGAGGAATCTCTCTCCAAGCTTTCTGCCTCCAGCACACTATTATGGAGATTGTTATTTTGTTTGCAGACCTCAAAGCAAAAAAAGTCAACATGCCTTTCACAAAGTCTTCAGGAAATTTGAGCTTTACAGCTTTTTTCATGACAACTGAGTTAACTCCATATGCAGAGGAGGATAATGTGATATAATCAAAAGCTTAATTAGTAGCTGTTGGACCTTGAGATTTGGTTTTGTCAATCAGTGTCTCACTTGTCTCACTCTTAACAGTTGTCAGAGGGACTATTTCTTCAGCAGAAAGTAGTTTCAGTGAAAAGTGAGGCCAGCAAAGACAAATAAATCAGAACCATGGCAAACACAAAGAAATGCGCATGGATACTGTGCATGGACAGACACCTCCGGGGATGATAAAATAGGGTTTCTCCTATTTTATTTGGGTGACAT
>NW_023340095.1:20665790-20666041 GCF_004916995.1 Morone saxatilis | reverse complement strand
GCTCTGGTGAGGATGCGCCTGTTGCATCATCTCCCTGATAACTTAACGGCACGCTTTAGTGAGACCTGGTGAACAGAGAAAATACCTCTCTGTCACTGCAACACAAGTCTGCAAAAACACATTGTCACTTCTTTCACAGACATTTGGAGCACACTCCGCTCCCATGTGTCCATGCGTCTCTTCCACACTCGGTGCAACTTTTCACGGTGGATCCAAATGATTGTAAAACGCTTCAGCAACGCAAAACACGA
>NW_023340095.1:20662599-20665610 GCF_004916995.1 Morone saxatilis | reverse complement strand
CTCTCTCTCTCTCTCTCTGTGGGTACGAATATAAAACCTCGATCATTTATGTTCTTTACGCAGACTTCAAGTTAATGTTCCACCACAAAAACTGGGACTTGTTACTCCAGAAACTGCAGCGAGACTCCACAGGCTTCACTCCTGGTGTCCCAAACAGACTAAAGTATCATCCGGATGAGTGTATTTAGTTTGTGTGTAACTCACTGAGTGTGTGTAACTCACTGAGTGTGGAGCAGCAGTGAGGTGGTAGTCAGCAGCAGCAGCAGGCTCTCTGCTTGTACAATAGTGCCGTTGTTGAGCCGCAGACGGAGGGTCAAACTGTGCTGGATGTGTTGGCCGAGCTGCCTCTTTTCTTCGGATGGCTGAAGCAGAGCGCATCACTAATTTCCTTTAATTCACCGAGCAACAAGCACTGCCTCCTCCGTGTGTGTGTAGGTGTGTGTAATGTCACTGTCACGCCTTACACTGAAAATACTTACATGAATACATCTTCATGTGTTCAGCTTTGAGTGATGAGAAACACAAAGCACTTGAGCAAGATTGCGTGTAAATTATACTCCATAAATAACACATGAGCAATGGTAATTTTTTTTGTAAAAGAAACCTTCTGAAATCTGTTTCAAATATCCAGTTTGTATTTTTGGAGGCATGTTTTCTCCTGATTTCTAAATAGAAAGGGGGGAATAATTGGGGATTGAATATGCAACAGAGGAGAATTCATTTTAAGTAATAGTAACTTGTGAAAGCCTTTTCCCCCTAAACAATTAATACATTGATGGAAAAGTCCATTAATTGATCATGAAAGTGACAGTTGCAGCCAGTGGTGGAAGAAGTATTTAGCATATTTACTTAAGTAAATTCCCCAATGTAAAAATATATGACAAGTAAAAGATATCCAGTAAAACATCAGAACAAGAAGAATAGGAACAAGAAGAAAAACATATTTTTAAGTGGAGGGGGACTTCATTCTAAGCTCAAACCCTACTTATACCTTTATGACACCTACCTTATTATATCAGTAGTATTTTAACTTGATCCCCTGCCTGCATGGACACTGATCACAATTGTTGGACGCCAGATCAAACCACAAAACAGTTGAGACAGTTAGTAAGGACCTTTGTTGTCCTCGTTGAAGTGGTTTATGACATCACATGTGACACCTGCAGGGAACACTACATGAAACCACCAGGACCCTGGACCAGAGACTGAAGGAAACATTAGCTGTCAGCTTCAGCTGTCTGTGAGCCCCAGACCATTAATGTAATTAATTATATTTGTTTGTAAATGTATATATATAGTTTTACAAGTAGCATAAAGCGAACTATAATCTGAATTCCATAATACAATCATTGAATCTTTAAAATTCAACTTCAACTTTAGGGAGATTTGTCTCTCAGCCAGGTAAAGAACACACAGACTAATAACATTTCCTGTTTATTTGTTTTCCCTGCATAATGGTCTGCATGGTGTTTCCAGTAGGGGTGTAAGAAAATAATAAATACAAAGAAAAGTAAACTTTTTGTGGTGCATGTGTCGTGTGTTAAAATTTGATTTAAATGTTTAGAAATATATTGAATTGTAACCTCTGTATCTTGGTACGTATCAAATTGCCATATTCACAGCCCTAGTTTCCAGGCTTTCTCCAAACTGCCAGGACATAATTCTGGTGAAAAAATCACAACTTTTTCCTAGTATTATTTTAAGATTGTAGTCTAAGAAACCCAAAACCCACCATAACCCACCTAACTTATTTGTAATTGTATTTTTTTAAAGTATTCATCAGATCTGTTTTTTGTTTTTTTGTTTTTGTTTTTTCTTCAAATAAAATGACCCCTTGTGCAGACAACAGAAATAGCACATTAAGTTTAAAACTCAGATGGGTGTCTATACTTGACTCAGATTCCTCGTCATCTTCCTTGTTACTTGGCTGATAAAAACAGAAGCTTTATCTTACAACACTACAAATATTAAGAAAACTTACAACAGAACAGATCCAGCAATCACAACATCAACCAGGTGGTGTTAAAACTAACTTCTGTTAAAGTGAACCTCTTTTCCCCCACTGATGAGGAGGTAAAGTCAGGTAAAAATGAATAAATAAAGCCTACATTAGTGAACTAGAAAATCATGTAGTGCCATAACAGTCCACAAGAGAGCAGCATGACAATAACGACACAGCATTGGAAACATTTAAAAATATGCATATCACTTAGGCAGCAGAGAAATGTAAGGATATGAGGAGACTTATATAATCTCTGATTTCTTTTTGGACAGGGAGCCTTTTTATTCAAAATTTTATTAGTAGCTGTAGCAAGTCCTTTGTTTACAATGTAACATTGGATTAAATGTTTTCTGATGAATGGTGTCTTAACCAAAACAACAGTGGGCTGGGCATGTGTACATTCATAACACAAATACACACAACTATTAATACTACTACTGTATAACCCTATATATGACATCTATAAAAGAGTACAGTGGGAAAGCTGGTTGAAGTTGACTGGACCTTGGAAGGGAACCAACCATTTCTATGATGGTGCCTAATAATAGCCATGGGGATAACTGTTACATCTGAAAGGTACATTTTGTTTTAATTATTTTTGTTTTATTGTATGCACATAATGTTAGATCTGAGTGTATATAATCATATACAGAAGGAGTGTTATAGTGGCTATATGTACCAATAGTTTAAATTTAGCATTTTCCTGCTCCAGCTTCCAGGCCAAGGTTGGGGGGCACAGGGGAGACTTTGTACTCACTTGAGGGATCACTCTACTCACTTTACCCAGCAGTTGTAAAGCAAGACAGAAACTTCTTATCTTGAGGGAGTTGCAGCGTTTATTCCCTGCCATACTGTCAACTTTACTGCTGTCGCCAAGTGCTTGCTCATGGTGGTACTGTTGGGTCTCTGTAAATGTTAAAAGGAGTTCGGTCTAGACCTGCTCTATTTGAAAAGTGTCCTGAGATAACTTCTGTTATGAATTGGCGCTATACAAATAAAATTGAATTGA
>NW_023340095.1:20649309-20662499 GCF_004916995.1 Morone saxatilis | reverse complement strand
CCTGCTCTATTTGAAAAGTGTCCTGGAGATAACTTCTGTTATGAATTGGCGCTATACAAATAAAATTGAATTGAATTGAATTGAACCCCTTCTGCTCCTGCAACCAACAGTGAGCACTGTATTTTCAACAATTACATGGTGGCGCATTGCCACCACCGTGATGAAAAATAGTTGTTTACTTCTGTTTCTACAAGGTCCTTTTCAGGTTATAACAAGATATTTTTCCTGGTAGGACATATTTTATTGCGATTAGCCAATAAGAAACCAAATTATTCTGTTTATTTAAGAAAAACTATTCTTGCTATAAGATATCAGAATCAGCTTTATTATGAACTATGACAACACAGCTGAACAAATAAACACAAAAGGTAAAGGTAAAATAGTTAATACTTTTGATACATTGATTCCCCCTGAGCACAAACCTGGAAATGAAGGGTCATCCTGTTACCTGTAGACCTTCTACTTTCAAAATAAAAGCTGCAATAGTAAAACATTTTAACCACCAGATGGAGACAAAGAACAGTTTCTTGTTATGTCAAGGCAAATAAGCAGATTGTCATGCAACAGCGTCTTTGTTTGTCAGTCGTTCTTTTCTTATATGTGTCAATGAATTTGTGATGTTTTTGAATTTGAAGAAGAAGAAAAATACCTAAATGACATACCGGTCACTTTACCAAGAGGAAACAATACAATATGTATGCAGGTCTTAATAAAACTCTATAATGCCTGCCAAATATTTTGAGCTTTTTTGTTTCCAAAATCTCTCTACATCTGTCTCACCACCATCTGTCATTTCAAGCAGCTGTGAGAAGCGCCTTTATTCCCCTTGTGCATTGCATTATGGGACAGTAGAGTCAATCAACAGCACAGTCCAAACATATGCGTTTCTTATTCTGCATACTAATGTTTTTGAGTTTATTGTACTTTGTCATTCTCTGTGTGAATACACTATTTAGTTACAACCTGCTTAGATTCAGTCCTTTAGATGAAACTGGGACACAGCTTCAGTCTTACACGATGTAAATAAACAAGTAACGCTTAGAATACACATCTGTGGCATTTCTGCTACAATTTTATTAGACAACATCAGAAGACAGAGGTGAATGCTGTGGTAGAGATTCAAACCCAGAATGATACTCGCACTGTTGGAAGGAGACTTAAACCTCTCTACACATTGTGTACTGGTTTAGAAACTTGATGTTATAGGTATTTTCAACCCACTGACACATTACATGACATTACATTGGCCAATACAAATAACAAACTGGGAAATTTAATTGTAAAACAAAATCATAATTGTAAACACTGTTAAAACATAAAAATACATTTCTTTATGTACAAAAAATAATTACTATATATAGATATAAGTTTTAAAATTACTCTAACAGAAACCATCTTAGAAGCTTTTAGGCCCAGTACTGTATGTTTTCAGTAGGAACCGGTGGGCTTGGGACCACAGCAAAGGAATCTGAAAGTATTGAGAGAAAGACTAACACATTATTAGTTTTGGTCTTTTCATGGAATTTGTTGTAAGAAAAATATAGAATAAGTCAAGATTTGCCCTGCAGGAGTTTGGTGTGAGTAGAACATGTAAACTCCAGTCAGCCCTACTGTAATCAGGTTTGGCTCTGAGGCCTGACAATTGAAAAAACACATGGCATTTGTGGAACGGAAACTAAATAATTCACATTACATACAGCATTGTACTCTTCACTGTACAACCTTCCACATCTACAATCAGCTTGAATTTTATGCCACAGTTTAGGCGCATTCCAGCCAGGCCTATAAACAAGTGCTCGGGGACAGGCAGACAACACAGTGTGAATACTAAAACAGCTCACAGAGAAACTCCTGCCGCTGCTCTCTGCTCCTCTTGCTGGACTCTTCTGTCCAGAAACTGCAGGTTGATTGGCTTAGCAGGGCAAAGCAGGGTTCTGGTGATCGGCTTGACCGTGGTTCCAGCAGGATCCGGCCTCACCTCGTAGTGTTTTATCAACTTTAAAAATAGAAAAAAGAACAATTTGCTCAAAGTAGAAATAATGAAATTATAATTTTGGCAGGGTACTTATTTATGTGGGGCACAGGAGTGCAGACACAGTCCACATTCCAGTTAATGATTACCAATTATTCACCAGCTGACTAACTTATTACTGTGGTTTTTGGCTGAGGGGACTCAGTCCAAAGTCAGACCACCCCACTGTCAAGTTTTTACAGAAGAAGAACAGCCAGACCTCTGTGCTCTGGTTGCACAGTTATTACAGGTCAACGCTGCTCTTTGAATATAACTACAAAAGCTATCCAGGGAGTGAAAACAGAGGGAACCTTATTCACAAAGTAGTAACTTGTTGGTTTGGATGCTGCAGGAGTCAAAAAATGACTAATGCAAACAAAGAAAATACACAGAACAACAGAATCATCTGCAAACATATACTACAATCATCAGACCACTGAGGACTCAGGAAATATGACTTTTTACAAAATATTCAGGGAGGCAACTTCATTATTTTAAATGTTCAAAATAACTTTTCATTTTAAAATTAAAATTCTTTTTGTTTTCGGGCAGAGCAAACTGCACAGTCTAATCTACTGTCTATTTAAACAGTGACATTAAAACCTTAATTATTTTAAAACTCTGAGAAAATAAAACTGTTGCACTTTTATCACCAATCTCAAAACCTGAATGTTTACAGGTGCAAACTCTTCACAGTGTACCCCTTCACATGGATCAGAGTGCAATTGATTAGTCCTTTTAGGTGTAACTGGTTGTGTTGCTCATGTAGAGGTATTGTTTTCCTCTTGCTCCGGCTGTGCTTAATATTGTTATATCAATACCAAATCACATTTTCAAGTTTTCTACTTTATAAAGAGCATAAAGCAACATAAGACAACACACAGAGTATGTCAATGTAGATTGATTGACCAAGCAAACGTACAAAAAAAGCACATCTGGGCAAAGTTCTTTTACTTTGTACTTCAAAAATAAATAAGAGAATACAAAATGTAAATGTATGAATATTTTCATTTTGTTGTTATGTCATTATGTTTCTTTCTTTATGTACATTAAAAAATTCTAGCAGACTTCAATAACCTTTCCTTGGTAATTATTAGTCTTTGTGATTAACAATTCTGTCTGACTCTTTCAATGTCGGGGAGAACAGTCCTTGAACCACCAACAAACCCTGCCAGTGCCAGGCCAAATGTCTGGATATACCTGGTGGTAAGAGAGACCTGTGTCCTACTAAACACCACTGGGGAGATTCAGGTAATGGTTTATTCTAAAACAAAGGAGAAATGGACATTCCCACAACCAACGAAAAAAAGGACCAACCTTCTTTTGACACTTCCAGCAATAATCATACTCCATAAGTCCCATTCTTTGAAGCTTAAGTGGTGTGTAATAATACCTGTGTTTGATTTTGTAGTGTGTAAATTTGCGCTGTGCATCTCTGACTAACCACCATCAGCCACTGTGGTTTTCCACATATCCTCTTCTATTGAGTTGAGATCTCTTGCCTGGATTTTTCTGCTTAAAACCACCCCCCAAACTGCAGCTCCACTTAAAAGTAACAATGCCTCTATTGACCCAAAGGGGGCATTACACTCAGTTTCTATCTTATGTATAAACTACTACTACTCCAATGTTTAGCCAACTTTATCATCTCAGATGATATTCCATTCAGTTCTACATTTAGTAATGCTGGCCCTTTTAAATTCCTAGTTTTACAGTTGTTCATATAAAGAGTGAAAATGACGTTGCAAAGGTCAAATCTGATCAGCACGTCGTTCTTTTTATAAACTAGCCTCAAATCCTTGCACTGAAAATGGATGAATGGATGGATGTTCTGCACTCACATATGGGTGTAATGTTCATGTCTCCATGTACATTTGGCCATATAATGACATTTAAAACACTGTATTTGCAAAAGAAATGAAAAAGTAACTGAGAAACGTACACATATACCTCTATTTATTAACCTGCAGAAAATCAGAAATGAATGATGAAATAGCAGATCTATGGTCACATTAGCAACAGCAATAAGGATATTCTTACCCTGGACAGGAGGAGATACATCTCCAGCTCTGCCACCCGTCTGCCCAGACATGCTCGGATTCCAAAACCAAAAGGCACTGACCCAAACGGGTGCTTAGACTTCTCCTCCGTTCCTCGGAGCCAACGCTGTGGCAGGAAGGCGTGGGGGTCAGGGAAAATATTCTCATCATAGGACACAGTGTAGTGGCACAGGTGGAACAGCGTCTGCAAATGGTGACATTGCTGTTACAATGTAATATAATATTACATATATGCAATGTTTTTTGCAGTTAGCCTTGAGTACAATGTTATCCAAACTATTAGTACTGTTTTGGTTGTCTGTGGTGTTCCTGGACCTGTGTATGATTTTGTTTTTTAATCTAAAATAAAATTCAGAGTTTTAAAGTACCTTTCTTAAAGACTATCTTCATGGGACAGAAATATAGTTTTTATTCTATTGAGGTTCAAATTATTTCATAATAATGTGCTAATTTTGGCAATTTTGCCTAGAATGGCAAATACGTTGCAGTTATTCTCAGTCTTAATTATTCTCAGTATTAATTAAAGTTAATGGCCACATATGGCATGACGAGGACAGAAAAGACCCACCTGACTACAGCAAGAACACCACATTCTCTCATTAATCAGTGAACTTTATAGGACCTGCGTCGTGTCTGACACATGTCTCACCTTTTTGGGGAAGAGATGATCTCCCACCACAATCTCATTTTCAACAGTGAGACGGGCGTTTCCTGGTACCACTGGATACAGCCTGGTGACCACAGAGCACAGTGAAGAGTCAACAAAAATGCAGTTTGGCAAAAGCAACTGTTGCTCTTCACACCTCTAAGTCATACAGTCATACAACATTATGTGAAAAGAAATCATTGTTTTATTAATTATAACTATTAATAATAACTCTGGAACATTCTTAGGGGCTCAAAATCTGTTGGCACCTTAAAACGAAATCTTTAGACACATCTTTAGTGCACAGATGATTGCATCTGCAGCTTCATCAAATGCGGCAGTAACTGAGTAGCTGATTTCCGGAAGCAATGGGCAAACTAGAGGTAAAAAGGTCAAACTAAAGCAGTTTGATGGCAGTAAAGTGTTTCAGCTTCTATAATCAGTGCTCCTCCTGGGGGATAGATATAGCATTAAAATTGGTTTACTACATAATTTAAGGGGGTTCTCATTTTAGCCAAGGACCCAGCAGGAATCTCCCATGGACCGTTTCAAATCGTACATTTAGCAGCTCAGAAAAGTTATTGTACCAGCAATTTTGTTTTCACACTTTGCTTTTTCCATGAATTAAACAAACACTGTTAATTAGTGAGGTTTAAAGTTGGTGGTAGGTGATTATTTTTTTACCATTAGAGAGAGCCAGGCTTACTGTTTCCCCCTGTTTCAAGTCTCTATGCTAAGCTGAGCTAACCATCTCCTGGCTCCAGCTTCATATTGAGTAGAGAGATAAACTCTTAGTTAGCTTAAAAAGCAAACAAACTATTCCTTTAAATCTATAACTATCATATATATCAAGTCTTGTCAATCGATTTCAGTATTTTTATTTGTATAGTAATAAAAGAGACATTTTTGACCTCAGGTGATTTTATGTCCTTACCTTCAGAGCAAACACACTTTAGACAACCAAACCAACTACTGGTCACTGCCAGAACCTGCAGCTCCTGCAGGCAGGTGTCCTATTGATATAACATATTGATAAAAATGAAAGAATCCCTCTAACCGTAGCGTCTCTCTGATGATGGCCTTTAGATATGGCATCCGAGCAATGTCATCACTGGCTGGCACCTTGTCTCCAGGGCAAACACTTATCACTTCCTGGTATAATTGTTCTTGTATCTCTGGGTCCTTTGCCAAGAGGTACAGAGACCATGAGATAGTGTTGGAGGTCTGCAACAGAGAGGAATACAGGCTGTTGTCATCTGTTTTTTGATGTAACGTTTCGTTCGTTTTGTGCCCTGAGCACTGACTTGGTGATCTTTAGATTGAAAGATGTCTGGGTTGAAAAGTGAAAGTTTTGTAGATGTCTAGGTTACATTTCAGTGGCTATAATTTTAATGAGAAGCCGGTCTAAAGTATGTGTTGTAATATAGCAGCTTAAACCTTAAAACAATTCGTGCTGACAAAAAAAATCCTTTAAGCTACTAAATGTCACGTAAAGTCAACTACAGTACAGTAAACCCCCCTTCCACAGTGCACCCGCACTATATCTACTCACTGTGTCGACCCCTGCCAGTAGGAGTTCGGTGATGCTGCCCAGGATCTCGGTGACCGTCATCTTCTCACTGAGCAGCAGGTGTGTGAGGTACGCTCCCTCCACGTCCTGCTGCAGGTGCACCTTCTCCTGGATCTCCTCCATCTTTTTCTGCACCAACTCTTCAGCTATGAGACACAAAAGGGAAAATCCATCTGTTTTCATTTTTTCATGCTGTGAGAGCCAACACGAAGAGGAGACAGGCTTGACACTTTTGCCCACTAGATGGTGATAGAGACACACCGTGAGGGATCTTGTTCAGAGGCTGACGTGGAATAAGGGCAGGAGGACCTGTGAGGTGGACTTTGTTCTTTGAGGGAGTCACCAAAGTCAGGGGTTAGATTATTTGATAATACAAACTAAAAATGTCCATGAAGCCTGAGCTCTAGTAACCTTTTATGACAACAATCAGTAATGGGGGTGGCCGAGGCATCCACTACCACTACCAGAGCTGGAGGTTAAGTGAACTGAGCAGCTGTTCAAGGCCTACAAGAGCCCTTCTGAAACCAGGTCTAAAATGAGCATGTGTTTTTTGGGACTTGCCTGGATTTTAAACTGTTTTTGAAAGGGTTTTATGAGCCTGTAGGGTTTAACATATCTCAGTACATTGAAAAACATGTAATACTTTAAAAAGTATTAAAGTTTTTACCACAAAGTGACATGTGACGTTTCCTTTTTTTAATATAAGTAATATAATGTGTATATCAGTGGGTTTTTTTAACCCTTTTCTGTAATGTATGGATGTTAAAGTTGAACTCTAAATGTTTAGGTCAGTTTGGACAAGTTTACATTTGCACTCCTCCCACTAGAAGCAACTACTTTTAACTTTCCATAAAATGTATACATTACTTTTACTTTTTACTGTTAACTGTTCAAATGTTCCCATTACTTTAAAATTCTCTGCTTGCTTGCTAGCTATGTAGCATTCAGGTGTTACAGCTGACTCAGTAAATGGATATATACAGTATACACACACATACCAATTGGTTGAGCTTCTCTTGAATCTTTCAAAGTACCCCTTTGTAACTACAGATGTACCCTGGTACAAGTACTTCTGGTAGGGAGTGACTGGTGTGTAGTCTCTCATATTATTTTTACAACATACATACACATATACATTTGTACAACACAGCACATTTGCTGGTATTTTTCTTGCTCTTCCAAGCAAGTTTTGTCTTTCTTCAAATGGATTCGATCATATAAAGTAAAGAATATCAGGATTCAAGGGAATAATATTTGAATCCCTTACTGATATGAACATCACTACATGTTAATTAGCAGCCGTCCTTCTGTAACAAAATGGCCTAAAACATGCTACACCTTGATACGCTGGTGTAAACAAATGTTGCTCACCGATTTTGAAGAGATAATCCCAGGCTGCCACAAACTGTTTCCAGAAAGGCAGGTAGGGCCACATGTACTGGGGGAAGAGGACGATGATTGGGGAGAGCCTGAACATTTCCCCCACGGAGAAGATGAACTTTTGTGTTTTCTCAGGCACCATCTCATTCAGACAGCCCATACGCCTCTCAAACAACACTGAACAGATCCCTGCAGAAAAAACGATTATACAGAGACAGCTTGGTTTCTGTAACCGGACAGAGCAGTTGATTTGAATATAACACAACTGGTCTGTGATTTTCCTACATTCTGAAGAACATATAGTATAATGTTAGTAGTTAGTTAGTTTCAATGGAAAAATCGTCACAATTTCTACCTCAGTCTTGTTTTTGCTCATCCTTCCTCTTCCTTCAGTCACCTCTCTCCTCCCCCATTACCGTGCATTTTCTTACCATTGTTGCTATTATCCTTCTATCCACCAGATGTCCTCAGACTTCATCCACCCTGAAATGACCCCTTTATCTCTAGCCCCAGGACCAACTCCAAACTGGCCCCCTACACCCTCCCACTGTGTGACGGTCTCTCAAGGGGGGATGATGTAAATACCCCAGCAAACTTTGGGCCACCCTCACCATTCTCTGATAGAAACAGGAACATTCATTAGCATTCTAAACAGCAATATTTATTTACATAGGCAGACATTGTGACAGCTATAGCATAAAGAGAGATTTTGGAGTTTTTGGAACCATCTCTCCTGTTTCAACATGACAATGCCCACTGTGCACAAAGCCAACTCCATAAAGAAATGGTTTGCCCAGTTTGGTGTGGAGTTTGGTGTGACTGGCCTACACAGAGCTCTGACCTCAACCCCATCTAACACCTTTGGGATGAACTGGAACACTGACTGTGACCCAGGTTTTATCACCCAACATCAGTGTTGGACCTCATTAATGCTGTTCAACATCTGGTATAAAGTCTGAAACCAGAAGAGTGGAGGCTGTTATAGCATCCGATTATTACCTATGGTTTTGAAATGACATGATCAAAAATCACATATGGCTTTAGTGTATACAGTTTATGTGCTTCAGAATTTAGAAAGCTTGCTGGGGTATTTATACCCTACCCCCTAAAGAGACCGTCACAGAGTGGGAGGGTGTAGGGGTCGGTTTGGAGTTATTGCAGGGCAGATGAAGCCTGACGGCATCTGGTGGATGAAAGGAGAATGGCAATGAAGGTAAGAAAATGCATGGGAATGTGGAAGAGAGAGGTGACTGAAGAAAGAGGTAGGAAGAATGAGCAAAAACAAGACTGAGCTTGAAATTGTGAAATTTTCCATTGAAACTAAGGTGGTGTATGTGTCATTTTCTATGTCTAACAGTCCCTAACAGTAAAAACATAATAGGCAGAAAGTAAGTAAATGATTTTGATATGTTCACAGGTGATGGAAAAATTGTTGTTTCCAGGCTTTATGCTAAGCTAGGCTAACCGGCTGCTTCATTGTAGCTTCAGAACAGTAAAGGAGTGTACAGAAAGGAGTGGTATCTATCTCCTATTAAGTGTGTTTCCCAAAATGGTAAACTGTTTCTTTAACTATTTTGAAGCAGGTAAATATTTTATTACCCGTGTGCTCCTGTAATATGAATCCAATCTGGATAGTGCTTTAAGTGAATTTAGAAATATTAAAACTATGTGCTTTGAAAAGGACCTGAATTAAAGGTCATATAACATGCCTAAACCTACCTTTGTGATCATATAAGGTACTAGGACTATCTCACAGTATCTAATCAGCTGTCAAGGCCAAAAGACTTAACAACTTTGTCAAAGTCAACATCTGGAGCATACACGCACAACAGGTTGCTCTACTAATAGCCGCTTAAGTCTCTGCTCCGCTAACATAAAGAAGTCAATGTGTTGTTCAATCATTACAAAACACTTTCAGGTTGGGAAATTCTAAAGGGCTTCTATAAGATCTCCAGTGATGTCTCAGCACAGAGAGAAGCAGCTAGATGAAGTAGGTCAGACGGCTACTAAGGTCTGCAGTAGTGAAAGAGTCAAGGACACTTACAGCAATGCTGATAGCATTTCCCTCTATCAGCTACCATGGTTGTATTTTAGAGATAACATGTAATATGATAAAGAAAAATAAGTAAAGCCAATTCAACAGCGGAGGCATAGGGTGTGCAGTTCCTGATTCTAAATTGATTATCTTAAGTTGTACCTCATGTGTTATAGTTTGCTTCTGGTCTTCTTCTTGTCATGTCCTGCGATTTTGGAACTAACTTTTGATGAAATTATAGACAAACCTCTTTTGCCAAGACTAACAGAGACACAGATTTCTTATACCAGTGACTACTAATTACCTCTATATTACTATTTAAGATGTTTTCACATAATAAAAAAGTTTCCACCGCAGATTAAACGCAAACATTTAATTTGTTTGTCCTCTGCTGACCTTCAAAAGCAAATTTGTAGAGTTCTGCAGTCAGGTCATTGACCATAACTCCCCTGCCGCTGGTTTCCCTCAGCCAGGCCACTCTTTCGGTGAAG
Organism: Morone saxatilis; assembly: GCF_004916995.1. NCBI lineage: Eukaryota > Metazoa > Chordata > Actinopteri > Moronidae > Morone > Morone saxatilis. The sequence continues at coordinate 20,652,306 of NW_023340095.1, read as the reverse complement.
TCGGTCACCACCTCGTTGATGGTGTTAGCGTACGACAAGACGTGTTTGGGCTTCAACATCCGGGGATTCAGGATGCTGCGGATGCGCTGCCACTTGGCCCCGATTCTACAAGTGAGGATTAATTAATTAAATTAAAAAAGTTGTTTAATAGTGAAAGGCATGAGACCAACATGCAGTCCTTGAAATTATTCCATTTTATACGTGGAAATGTATTAATTTGGCATTTGTTGTTTCCATGCCTCTTTTTTCTATTTTCCTGTAATGTTGAGGCTGCAGGTATCCTATATTTTCCATTCCATCAGCAAATCCCATAAAAACAAGTACTGTAGTAAGATCCTATAATAACAAGTACTGCATGTATAGTCAAAGCCTGATGTATTGCATTGTTTTGCGCAATAGAGCTCCAATGTCTAAAAACTGGGTGACATGTTCCTTCATTACCATGAACACACACACTGTTGTTTATTTTGACTCAATTCCAATTACAACATCCTGCTGCCTGAAACACTCACAAAATCTGAATGCCCCACTCCCTCCTGTTTGAGTGACGTTCTCTTAAAACTGCAGGGCCAAGCTCTTTTAGAAATCTTTTTTTTTTAAAATAAAACTATACATTTGTGAAATTTTCACAATTCACAATAAGAAACATAGAGAATAACGCCAGCCTTATTCTTACTATCCAATTGACTTATCCAAAGACACGTATACAATGTCGTAATGAATAGAGAAGAGAACATTTGATTCCTCTCGCTTTACTCTAAACCATTCTTTCATTTGGGAATGAACTAAATGAAACATTATAAAAACACTTGAATTATTCAAGTTGTCTTATAGGCCAGACAGTCAGAGTGCAGGCCCGTCTCTGGCAGCCTCTCTGTGGTGTCACAGCGTTCACCGCCAAAAACGAGACCTACCACAACAAGTCTGACAGGAAAAACGAAATACCAGTGAGCATATGGTGCAATTAATCAGTCAAAGCTAATTACAATGCTCGTGCCTTTTTAGGTCTGATGGGAGTGAATGGCCCAGATGCGGGAGCTTCCTTTGCATGTGTTAAGATTTGTAATAAAGCTGTTGATTATGTTAGTACCCTCACATCGGGATCAAAGCCAAAACAGAGGTGCAAGCACAGACGGATCCCTTGTCCCTCCCACACTGTGCACTGTTTATGAACCCCGTCAAGTACAAATCAAGTGCAGAGAACACAGAAACTTAATGCAGTAGTCTCTCTAGCAACCCTTTTTTCAACCAGATTATTTATTAGATCGTACAAAGCTTTTTCAAGGATGCAGCAGCCTGAGTTCAAAACAAGCATCTTCCTCTGTCCTCAATCTGTATGTGTACATCTGTCTATGGGTTCCTCCTCTGGCCTGAGAGATACTACTACTAACTATATAGCACATTCGAAAATCAAGCATTATTTGGCACTGTTTGAAGTGTAGTTTACTTTTACACTGTGAACACACTACATACTCAACATACATACAAACGTATTTATTTAATTATTTTAACTTAAAGCTACAGCATATATGGGGGCTTTTACTTACTCTGTCAGGGGTCCTTGGGCCTGGTTCCTGAGCTCTCTGTATTTCCTCCAGTGGGGCATCTCTGTACGGACCGGGTGTCTCCCCTCCTGCCTCAGCACCTGCTCTATCAGCTCGGCGCTGGCCACGTTCACCACAACCAGAGGGCCGTACTTTGACTTCCACAGAGGGCCGTAGATCTTACTGTGCTCAATCTTTGAGAAAACAGAGTGAGTTATTTATTGTACTAAAGAGACAATTAGTTGCCTACTGGAATAAAAGAAAAGATCAACAGTCAAGACTTTCAGCTGTGATGTGTGTAATATATCAACTCACATATGGTTATAAGCATAAAGCGTTAGTTTGTTGAAAAATAAACATTTGTTACCTCTTTCTCTACCATGAAGGACGTCTCTGTTACTAAAACCTTTTTTTTCTGTTAAAATTGTCAAAATAATGGCAAAAACTTCCGGGGTAGAATGTATTTAATTAGTTTAGATTTTGCTTTGTAATGTATTTGTGAAGTGATGAAGGCAGTTAGTGCAACGTCTTTGTTGAAATCATTTATCTGTCATATCTCTCTCAAAAAAGTACCCACATCCAATTCTTTATGTGAAGATGAGGATATTATAATAATGTATAAACTGAATGTACAGAAGCCCATGTGTTGAAGTTCTAGCTCATTTCTTAATAACTGTCTTCAATCGTGAGTATTCTCTTTGCTTGAAACAATGTTCAAAAAATCCAGGAGGGACCAAGTGGTGTACTAGTGGGGGTGTTATGTGTACTTTTAGCAGGAATTTATATTCTTATTTTTCTATATACTTTTCTAAAATAACAGCCAATTCAACAGTTCCAGTTTTGTAAGGGGGAGGTAATTTCGCTGTTGTAGTGGTTGTTTGTGTTAGTTTAATGGTGAGATAAGGGACAGACTCCCCTGTACTGTGGTAGAGTCAAGGTTATTTTCAACAGCAGGATATAAAAGGATCTGGTTTCTGTTGCATGAGCACATCCTGCACTGTGAAGTAGTTATTACCGCTGGTCCATTAACATTTTATAATTGATAACTTAAGTTAATTTAAATTGACTTAAAGTCTCCTGTACTGAAAATCCAGCTGCTAAAATGCTTTCATACTCTCCACGCAGATAGTTTACATTTTATTTTCCCAGACTATAGATACACATAAGTTTCTGAGAATTCTGCCTCCACTCCAAAACAATGGGTGGAATAAAGAGGCATTTCAAATATTCAACAGCACAACTTCCTTCTAGAAACAGTGTCCTACTTAACCCTTAGAAGATGCATGAGTGTCTGGACCCTACACTCTTCCATAAGTGGGTCAAAAATGACCCGTATTAGAATCAATCAGTGTTTTTATGCCATTTTTGTCATTTTAGTTAAGAATAATCATTTGTATTATACTTTGTATTATATTTTTGTCCACACAAGAATGATTACACGTATGAAATATTT
>NW_023340095.1:20646040-20649209 GCF_004916995.1 Morone saxatilis | reverse complement strand
TCTTTGTAATGAAAAGTTGTTATCGTTTTTATATTCCAGGGTATTCCTCAAAAAACATGTTTTATCTGATTATTTAATTGCCATTTCAATTTAACTTACCGTTTGGTATACATTGTTTCAAATTACGATTTTTGGTATTAGATATTGCAAGAAAACGACCTCCCCGGGTCACTTTAGACCCACTTATGCATCTAAGGGTTAAACCTAGCTATGACTGTTCAACTTTCTACTGAAGTACTTATTTGTATGCTTTTTATTTATTGTCATCAGTTATTGTCAATTCTACTCTTCTATTCATGCTTCTTGACTTGGCAGTACTCGCTTTCATCTTCATGTTTTCCAGTAGGCTACTATGTTTATTGTTATGCACCAATATCAGGCCCAATTCCTGGTGTGTGAAAACCTACTTGGCAATAAACCTGACTGTGTTCACAGTGAGCTCTGTGGATGATCAGGGGTAACACAGGGGCACTTTTTCTGGAGAGAGATGTAACAGTTGAATTTGTAAAATGTAGTCTGCCAGCAGTGCGAATAAAATGTACGGTATATGCGCATAAACCCAAAACTGTCTGCATAGATCGCATAACACAAGTTTTTTTATAGAATGTGGGGAACTGAGCCTTTACTGAAGGCTATATAGACCCTCCAGTAGCCTTATTAAACCTGATTAACCTTACAATGCAGTGATCGGGTGCACTATAGGTCAGATAAAACACAAACAACCGGATCAGCAACACAAGTCTGACTGCATGTACCAGTCCGGTCCATACCAGAGGCACTCCTTCTAATCCCCACTTACTTGCATTTGTTGCGTCGTCTGGAAATAGCCCTTCACAAAGAGCCAGTTCAAGGTGGTCAAAAAACTTGGTCCGCCTAAATCGTCCATAGTTTTCAGTTTAACGTTGTCACCCATCACTGTGGCGGAGGACGCGTCTCGGCGGCGCATCGTGTCCCCGTAATTCGCCGTCGCTCTCTGAAGGACCTCATGTTGCGGACGGTTCACTCGCAGTCCGATGTTTAGCAGAGATTTCCTGAACATTTTAACCGCATAAAGGGTCTGTTTTTCTGCGGGATGTGAGCTCCAAACGAGCGAGACGGTCCCAGCCTGTGTCTTTGTGATGTGGACGGTGATAATAATGGCTCCTTGTCTGCAGTGACAGAGCGCCGCAGACCACTTATACCCGATCCTCTGAGCCAAATGGACTTTGATACTGTCATAAACTTCAGTTTGAAAGAGAGCTGCTGGTAATTGACACAGATGATGGCGATCAATACAATTAATGTAAAACACTATAATGAACCGAGGCTCTGCTGCAGCAGATCAGATCAATAACGACAACAGTGAGCTGCTCTTACAACAGTCATCATTCCCTCTGTTAACATGTGTTTTGTCTTGTAGTTTGACCTTATTCGGCTTTGTTATGTGAGTTATTTTAAATATTATGGGTTGACTACCGAGACTCTTTGTCTTGTTTTGTCTAAAAGTTGACCCATTGAATTTAAAGGTTTGTCCCAACTGGGTAGAGTTTGAACATTTCCGACTCTAGCGCCACCAAGGGGTAATAACACACCACAGTTTTAGACGGGGAACTGTGTCATTTTCCTACAAATAATAATGACTGCAGTAGGAAGACTTTGAGATATTCCACACATTCTACACAAGTGGATTAAACATTCAAAAGAATAAAATATAAAATGAGAAAAAAGTGAGTTGCAGACAGACTACTGTTGGGGATTCATTATCTGTTGAGTTGTTATAATAATAATATTATACTGTTATTATTAGCAAGTTATTTGAGCTGAGCACAATAACTGGCTCTATTCTCTGGCAGAGATCTCTGGTATTTGACAAGCTGGGCATGTAAAATGTAAACGCTCTGCGGGGCTAGGGCTGATGTCTTTTGTAATGTGTATGAAATGACCCTTAAAAATAAAACTACTGCTCAGCATTATGGTGCTTCCTTCTATTTCCCCTTTAATGTTTACCTGTAAGCCATCTCTGTAAAATAGATGTGGGAACAAAATACAATCAATACTTTTTTTTAAATCATGATCTTTAGGGACCTTGTTACTCCATAAGCAGGTTGTATAAATGCTTCTACCGATCAGAGAGGCCACTCATTACATTCTGCAATTACAAAATCCAAACATTATAGACTTTAGTGTTAAATGTTTTCATGCATTGTAAAGTAAAAAGTGGGCAGTGAAGGTATCGAATGACAAACTATAGTTTAGTACAGTTTAAGGGTATCTAATTCAGTTGGTGGCAGATGTTCAAAGAGATAAAATTCCTTTCTTTTTGAATGACACACTAACACACTCACTACCAAAGAAAACCACACAGCTTTTTTCACATAGTGTTCCCTCAGTCCACAGAAAGACAGTTTGTTCTGTTGCACATTAACCTACGAGTTCATACTGACATTTTAGGAAATACTTCAGTATATTACAGTATATGGTTGGGACAGTGTCAACCTACATAACAGTTTTACTGCTGGAGAGGAATCTCTATTTTGCCCAATGCAAAATATACCTGTGTATCACAGTTTTTCTCAGTTGTTTACAGATGTTTTCTGAAAGCATAGCTCATTTTCTCAGAACCCTACACACCAAAAAACACATGACTTCAGAATAACATGCTTTAAATTCAATGATTTTACATGCCTAAATATGTTTTTTGTAGTCTACAGAAACACAATTTTTCTCATATTCCTAAATGTTACACACTGGACCTTTAAGTAATGTCAGACTCAGGCATGACTAGCATTTATTTAGCCTTTTTTTAGCACCAGCACTGGTTAATGGTTGCTATTAGCTGTCATTGTGCTCCAACAACTGAGACTTTCAGTTCTATTTAGCCCAGAAAGAGACCTTTAATCCAGCCAGTTTGTATATCTTGGCACTACATTGTTTTGTTTGTTTTTGTTCTTATTGTAGTCTTATAGTTCATGATCTCTATATATGGTATATCTAATGTATTGATCAGATAATGTACCCTAAAGAAAAATAACTAAACCATTCAGGTTATGTGTTTCTGTGAGTAATTTAATTTTATAGCTATATTATTTTGTAGTTTTGTTTTTACTGCACACAGCACAATGACCCTGATGTACTGTATCTGTGGAGGTTTGAGAGCCGTTGTTTGTTGACACGCAACAATTATTTAACT
>NW_023340095.1:20642984-20646000 GCF_004916995.1 Morone saxatilis | reverse complement strand
TATATAGCTGTTGAATAGTCTGAATTGATTACATTAGTAATCAGTTGCCGATGAAACGCACACTCTGTGTGATCACAGGGAACAGGGTGTAATACTAGACTGCACTGCCATCCAAAGTCAGATTTTTTATTCATAAGATGTACTCCACCCCTAAAAACGTCTTTTTTGAGCTGTAAACTGAATTTACATGACTATACTGTGATGAAACACATCACTGCAGGTGTTAGGAATTTTAGATTATTGCCAAATTAATAAAATCTGCATTTTGTGGGTTAAAATCTCAATGCGCCCTCTACTGTTTTAACCAGCAACCTGTAGGTTTTAAGACAATTCGCTGGCGCGACTCTTGGTCATAACATATAAAAAACCAGGGTTAACGCCCTTTAATCAGAGGAGGGCAGCCCACCTCCCTCAGCCTTCGCTTTGAGTGGGAGTCTGTGAAACTGCAGCTATACTGATTGAGATGTATCATTCACAGGAGTTAATGGTAGTTGTTGCTAACCTTTGTATTTTTCCATTCTGGCTCAGTGGTTCGTGCTTTAGACAGCTGTAGAAACACCACCGGACTGCAGTGTTACCTTGATCCCACACACTGACAGTCCCCCCAACACACACACATACCAGAGACTTAGCCTCTCTGAGCTGCTAGCTTAGCTACAACATACATATCCACGATCTGTAGAACGCATTTCAAATTGGTGGGGCGCATCAGCACCACAGTGTCAAGGAGAAGGGCAGTGCCAAGCCACCAATTTTCAATGGGAAATGTTTCATTTACATCACATGACACAATTAGCCAATACATTTTTAGACAGCAGAATATATTGCTTTTGCACAGGCTGTGGTCGCAGAGTATGATATATATGGCTACCATAAATTGTATAAATAAAAAGTGGCTACTAAAGAATTTTATTTAATCTTTTTACATGTTTTAAATTCAAAAGTAGATAGGGCTCCAGCCCTACCAGGTCCGTGGTCCATGGGTACAGAAACTTGTACAAATTATCATCAAAGTGCTTAGAGTGACTAAAAACTCTAGTGGACTCTGTGTTTCCAGTAAAATATCAACAAAACAAAAAAATTAAAGTTTGAAACACTGACTATATATATAATGCACAGTACTTTCGGGTCAGTGAAGTGAAGCAAACATGGAAATGTCTTAAACCTGCATTCTATGTAAAGGCCAGCAGGGGCCAGCTCCATTGGCTGCAATAAAAAACTATACCATGCACTCTAATGGAGAAATGACCTGACTTCTCACTTGATTTATTAGCTCAGTTTCCTAATGAGTTTATGGTCTCAATCGCTAGTTTGAAGTTTGCTTATATACATTATGGTGTCTATTTAGTAAATTACGGTCCAACTTAGAGTAAAATAGACGATAGGCAGGGTAAACTTTTGGGGCGTGGCTACCTTGTGATTGACAAGTCATACTCAGTGAGTCTGTCCTGTCTATCATGTGTGATGTTATTTGAGTTGTTTTTCGGTCGTTACCAAAGTAACTACACTCATTTGCTGGTTACTGTTTAGTTCTGGAGAGACTGCACATACCGTCCAATAATATTAAACATTAAGTGTTCCATCTTTCAATCACTGACAGACCAACAAGGGCTGCGTATTCATGAGCTATGTAGCATCGACTAGTTATGGATAACTGTGGGACAACACTGAGCACTTTAAAATAAAAAATAATCTAACATTAAAAATAACTAATAATAAAATAATTAACCCAAAGTGTCAGAAACTAAAATATCCCAATAAACATTGTTTATATCTCATCATTAACTCCAATACTAACCATTTCAGTCAATATTTAGTGCAATGATGTTCTTAACCTCTCATAGATCATGGTTTAATGAGGATAATTCACTCGTTTTTCATGAAAAATGAAAAAAAATTGTTAAAAGTATTTTTTTCGGTATGAAACTTTTTCTGCTTGGCTTAATAAGTGAAATCAACATATAAAATGAAAATGGTTTATTTCATATTTGCAACCCTGTTTATATAACACAGATACTGTTCGGGTCAGCTTGACCCGGCAGTCAAAGTGGAGGCTCAAAGGGGTCAGAAGTGTCATATACTATTTGTTTCTTTGTAACTGTGAGACACATTTCACCCCAATCACACACACACACACACACACACACACACTCTCTCCCTATTCTCTTGACCCCATCTGTAAAGTGGAGAATGCAGGTGTGGTTCCAAAAGTCACTTTTGAATGTGTTACTTGGAGGAATAGGAATATCAGTTTATGCATTTTGTTCATCATCAGAATCATCAGAGGCTGAACCTCTTCTGTTTCCGTGGGCAAACTATGAAACTCATCTTTGATCACGACAGTGAAATAGAAGAAGATGAAGACCATCTTGAGGTCAATTCTGAGTCTGGTGATTCTGATGATGAACAAAATGAAGAAACTGCTATTCCTATTCCTCCAAGCAACACATTTAAAAGTGACTTTTTGCTGGAACCACACCTGCATTCTCGCACTTTACAGATGGGGTCAAGAGAATAGGGAGAGGGTGTGTGTGTGTGTGTGTGTGTGTGTAATTGAGGTGAAATATGTCTCACAGTAGCAAAGAAACAATTAGTAGATGACACGTCTGACCCCTTTTAGTCTCCATTTGACATAACAGAAGGGTTAACAATAACAATAATCAATAATAACAATAACAATAACAATAACAATAACAATAGCAATAACAATAATAATAAAAGGTCTTTCAGTTGGCCTTCTTTAAGATCTTGTCCAGCGCCCGCCTTTCTCTCTCAGGGACAATCTTTTTCCACAGGTTTGTAAAGTCCTTGTGGAGGGCAAGTTCATGGAGCATCGTTTGTCCATGTTGCCTGTGGAGGAACGTGTTTTTCATTTAGCTCAATGTTCAGAAAAATAAACAAACGAGAGCTACATATCACATATATTTGGCAAAATTGTGCACTAAATTTATAGAACTCGATAACCCACCTTACTTCCGGAGCAGCATCCACGGACATTTTGGAGACAGCAGTAAGG
>NW_023340095.1:20642527-20642884 GCF_004916995.1 Morone saxatilis | reverse complement strand
TGTGTGTGTGTGTGTGTGCGTGATTGGGGTGAAATGTGTCTCACAGTTCCAAAGAAACAAATAGTATAGGACACTTCTGACACCTTTGATCCTCCACTTTGACTGCCGTGTCAAATTGACCCGAACAGTATCTATGTTATATAAAAAGGGTTGCAAATATATGAAATAAACATTTTCATTTAATATGTTGATTACACTCATTAAGCCAAGCAGAAGTTTCATACCGAAAAAATACTTTTAACATTTGTTTTCATTTTTCATGAAGAACGAGTAAATTGTCCTCATTAAACCATGATCTATGAGAGGTAAAGAACATCATTGCACTAAATATTGATTGAAATGGTTAGTATTGGAGTT
>NW_023340095.1:20641543-20642412 GCF_004916995.1 Morone saxatilis | reverse complement strand
CTAAATAGCTCATGAATACGCAGCCCTTGTTGGACTGTCAGTGATTGAAAGATGGAACACTTAATGTTTAATATTATTGGAAGGTATGTGCAGTCTCTCCAGAACTAAACAGTAACCAGCAAATGAGTGCAGTTACTTTGGTAAAGACCGAAAAAACAAGTCAAATAACATCACACATGATAGACAGTGAATTAGCCCTGTGTTATAAGCAGTTTCCAGCAGTTACAGACAGAAAGTTTGAACTTCCCAGTTTTTCATTAATCTTCAACTCTTAACCATACCTCAATTCATGACTTTCAGTTAGAAATCTATTCAAACAAATCGTAAACTATCACTGGCGAAAGCATACCTTTTCTGATGAATGTAGATTACTTTAGTTGGTGTTATCCCGTTATTCTTGCTCAGCTTCGTAATAGAGTTTGGTCAATTATGGGCCAATAGATCGTGAGGTCAATTTGCTCAAATAGTGCAAGCTCAGGAGATGAGTGCGATGTCCCAACTTATTCACGCAATGATATCCAGGAGTGGAGCCAGACATATGGTAAACATTCAGCGGTTTTAGCCCAAGCTCATCCTCCAATTTACAGCAGGTGTATGCAGCATTTTTCAAACCAGGCAAGATTAATAGAAGGCCTATTAAAAATCTGTACACTCATGCTTTGGGGAGAAAGCATGAATGTGGTTGCCAGGAATAACATCATCAATCATTATTCTCCCACTGTACTTCATCCATTCTGAAACGGTAAACAACCCAACGTCGAGGAGGCTGAGGGGAAATGACCAAAGCTGAAGTTATTTACAAACAAGCGGCTCCCACCTCTTATTAAAACAATCATTTCCCGGGAGTCTTGCTTGACAAAACAGGACCA
>NW_023340095.1:20638239-20641518 GCF_004916995.1 Morone saxatilis | reverse complement strand
TTTGCCCACCGGAACAAGAAAAGTTCAGCCTCTGATGCATTCCTGATGATGAAACAACAAATGCATAACTGAGTACTCTCACGTTTATTTCCTTCCCAGTAATCACTTCAATACGTGACTTTCGGACATCACACACCACCTGCATTCTCCCTCACTTTACCGCGATGGGGTCCAAGAGAATTCCTCGGTAGATGCAAGAAGCGAGGATTGTGCGTTGTGAGAGAGAGAATGACATATACGAGTAATGTGTATAGTGTGGATTATGTAGATGAGTGTTCTTAGTGTGTGAATAGTACAGTTGGGGTGTGAAACTCGTGGTCTCAACAGACTCTACCAAAAGATAATACCACAATTAATTATTTCCATGTTTTTTTATTACAGCATTGTTGAATAGGACACTTCTTCTGAGAAATCGACCTTTTAGATTCTCTCACTCGCGGTGTTAAAGGGGCTACTTAGTATGCACAATCCGTGGAGTAAACAACGGAGGCAGTGCGTTAGGGTATCGCGACTTTGCTGATGGGTTCAAAATTTAGGACCTTTGTGCGCTAGTATATTCCACCACAGGGAAAACTCTTTAGAATTAATTAATTTAATCTGCCTAGCAAATGAAAGATAAATTCGGTGGAAGGCCAATGCACAATATTCATCAGAAGAGCAAAGGATAGCATTATATTTAGAATTTGTATAATACATTCTCTTGCACATTTTATAGAAATAATATTATGTTATCCAGCAGATTTTGTGCTCGTCTTTTAAGGGAGTCGGAGATATAGAGCACAATGAGGTTATTATAATACTAAACCACAATGCCACAGCAAGAGAATCACAACTATTACATATGTCGTCAAAACAATCTTATAGTCCTTTTGCTCAGAAATGTTATAATTTCATTTCCTATTGAGAAGAGGGAGAGTGGGAATCTTAGGCTAATGTTGAAAGGCCGGAGAATAGGTATTGGCATTAAGGGGAGTTGAGAGGAGGGATACAAGAGACAACGGATGATTTAATATATGAGACACATACATAGCCATGATTGGAAATGGTTGTAATTGAGTTGAATGGAGATATACAACAATGGTTTATTTGGGGGAATAGTTTTAAGTTTCTGACATTGGGTTAATTATTTTATTATGTAGTTATTTGTTAATTTGCGCCCATAATATGATAATATAATAATTTTTAAAGGTGCATCCCAGGTTATCAATTAAAATGGTCGATGGTTAAATAGCTCATGAATACCGCAGCTTTTGTCTGAGCTGTCCAGTGGGAATTGAAAAGATGGAAACAAATTAATGTTTTGAAATATTATAGGAAGGTATGTGCAGCTCTCTCCAGAAACTAAACCCCAGTAACAGCAAAATTGGGTAGCAGTTACTTTGGTAAAGACCGGAAAAACAGTTCCCAAAATAAACATCAACACCATGACTAGACAGTGAACTTAGCCCCTGTGTTATAAGCGTTTCCAGCAGTTACAGACCAGAAAGTTGAACCCTTCCCAGTTTTTCATTAATCTTCAACTCTACGATACCTCAATTCAATACGTTCTGCAGCCTCCAAGTTTGGGATATGCGTCTTTGCTGGAGCCAGTGATGCGTGACATTATACTGCAAGTTAAGCTGCTTTCACTGGCTGCACAGTTTTGACTCGTCCATAGCAGAAAAACAATGGCACACTAAAATATGTTTCTGGAACGATTTTATGTGAGAAATAGGCAATGCAGTAACAGAATCTTGCTTCATATTTGATCAGCACTGCCTAGATTAACAGTTTAATCTAAGTTTCGTGTAGTTTGCTGGACAAACTCACTGAGAATGACTTGTCAATCACAAGGTAGCCACATTTCATTGGCTCAACATCGACTGGATGAGAGACCGACCACAGCAGCGCAGCAGAAACAGCGAGCTGTTAGTCTGAGCTAATGAGCAGCTGCCCACACTGGAAACACAGAGTCCACTAGAGTTTTTAGCCCCTCGAAGCACTTTGACAATAATTTGTACAAGTTTCTGTACCCAAGGACCACGGATCTGGTAGGGCCGGAGCCCTATCTAACTTTGAACATCAAACGTAAAAAAAATTAACAAAAATTCTTCGGTAGCCACTTTTTTAATCATACAATCTATGGTAGCCATATATATCATACTCTGTGACCACAGCCTGTGCAAGAGCAATATATTCTGCTGCCTAAAAATGTATTGGCTAATTGTGTCATGGGATGTAAATTAAACATTTCTCATTCAAAATTGGTGACCTGGCGCTGCCCTTCTCCTTGACACTGTGGTGCTGATGCGCCTGACCAATTTGAAATGTGTTCCACAGATCATGGTGGTACGTGTGTTGTTGCTAAGCTAACGGCTATGTTGTAGCTAAGCTAGCAGCTCAGAGAGGCTAATTCTCCGGTATGTGTGTGTGTTGGGGGGACTGTCAGTGTGTGGGATCAAGGTAAACACTGCAGTCCGGTGGTGTTTCTACAGCTGTCTAAAGCACGAACCACTGAGCCAGAATGGAAAAATACTAAGGTTAGCAACAACTAGCATAAACTCCTGTCAATGATACATCTCAATCAGTATAGCTGCAGTTTCACAGACTCCCACTCAAAGCGAAGGCTGAGGGAGGTGGGCTGCCCTCCTCTGATTAAAGGGCGTTAGCATTGTTTTTTTATATGTTATGACTAAGAGTCGCCCCAGCATTTGTCTTAAAACCTACAGGTTGTGTTAAAACAGTAGAGGGCGCATTGAGACATTTTAACCCACAAAATGCAGATTTTATTTATTTGGTAATAATCTAAAATTCGAACACCTACAGTGATGTGTTTAATCACAGCATAGTCATATAATTCAGTTTACAGCTCAGAACACGTTTTAGGGTGGAGTACTTCTTGTGAATAAAAATATGCTGACTTTGGATGGCAGTGCAGTCTACTGGTACTGTTCACACTGACTACTTGAGCAGCGTGTGACTGGCTGAACCGCTGCGGTTCGCCTGAGGTGATCACACAGAGTGCTTCTGGTGCAGAACTGCTGCTGCGAGTCCTGTCTTTTTTGTCTGAGTTTTTCTTTGATAATCACATGATTAACTGATTTTTAAAGTAATTTCTTTCCCTTAGGGGCTCTGTAAATTTGTGTTCACGGTTGGGTTTTATTTGCGTTTCCATCGGCAACTTGATGAAATGTATCAATTCAGCTATTCAGCTATAGTAAAATAATTGTTGCGTGTCAACAAACAACGGCTCTCAAACCTCCACAGATACAGTACATCAGGGTCATTGTGCTGTGTGCA